>NC_068419.1:24960678-24985176 GCF_023724105.1 Carassius gibelio
TGACCAGACTGGTTTTATTAGAACCAGGTTGGAATCTGATAATGTTAGAAGATTACTCCATATAATATATGGCACTTCTTCATCAACTGTTCCTGCTGCTGTTCTTTCTCTAGATGCTATGAAAGCCTTTATCGTCTGGAATGGCCATATCTGTGGTCTGTGTTGAAGGTTATGGCTTTGGGGTCCTCTTACATTCGTATGATCAAAGTGTTGTATGCAAATCCCACCACCATGGTGTTGACAGGTAGAACTTGTTCTTCGTTGTTTGACATAGCCAGAGGCTCTCGTCAGGGATGCCCTCTAAGTCCTTTTCTTTTTGCACTGTCGCTTGAGCCACTTGCACAGACCATACGCATAGATAAAGGCATCACCCCAATCACAATATGTGGAACCAGTCAACATATTTCGTTGTACGCAGACGATGTCCTTCTTTATTTAGGTAACCCATTGCAGTCCATACGTAACATCTTAACAATCTTTGGCCGCTTTGGCGAGATTTCCGGATATAAAATAAACTGGTCAAAGTTGGCACTTCTTCCACTGAATGACGCAATGAGAAACACAGCTCTACCCTCAGATATACCAGTGGTTCAGCAATTTAAGTATTTGGGTATCACGATTGGTGCTTCATTGCAGTATATAATTAAAACCAACTATGAGGGTATTCTGTCTAAAATTTCTTGTAACCTGGACAATTGGTTGTCACTTCCAAATTCTCTTAGATCACGTGTCTCGATTATCAAAATGAATGTACTACCTCGAATTAACTTTGTAAGTTCCATGCTGCCCTTGCCTCCTCCGTCCCGTTTTTGGGACAGGTTACAGAGCATAATCACCAAATTTGCCTGGAATGGCAAACGACCACGTCTTAAACTTTCCACAATGGAACGAGATAGATTTGCTGGTGGACTCTCACTCCCCAACTTTAAGTTGTATCACTGGGCTTTTACATTACGTCCCTTGTTCAGCTGGTATGATGGTGGAATTGATGTCTCTTGGCGTTCCCTGGAGGAGAATCTGGTTCTTCCTCTAAAGTTGGACGAAGTTTTATTTGCTAATATCCCTATAAATAAAAGTAAACTTCGTTTCGGTCCTTTAGTGTCACACGTTCTTTCAGTATGGAGAGCAGCAGGAAAAGCATGTGATATCAGCTCTAAATGGAATCCCTACTCTCCTATCTTTAATAACTATGGTTTGCTCATTGGAAAGCACCCTATTAAGTTTGGCCAGTGTCGACAGTGGTACGACAAAGGGATTCACTCCTTGGGTGATATAATGGGTGACAAGGGCCTTTACACCTTTGAAGAGCTTTACAACTCGTTATATCCATGAAATGATAGAGATAGAAAAGGCTGCTACACGGCATCGCGGTCTTCTCAAACATGAGAGATTAACTCTTTCTTGGCGATACAAATAAAGACAAAATATTAACAAGGTGGCAAAGCGAATTTATCATCCATAGTGGACCACTATGGATGATAAGTTCACTCTGCCGCCTTATTATTTTCATGCACTCCAAACTATAATGTGATGCATCATTTCGGCCGTTACAAAGTCTCCATCCACAAACAGATGTACATTGTCTCCAGATATAAGGTATTTCATTGCACTTTAACAAGTAATCTGAACAGCCTTTATATGTGCAATATTTTAAACGAGCCCTCACTAACTGAGTTTAATGCCACCGTTATGTTAGAACGCATCTCATTCTTGTTTTTGTGGTGGTGTGTCGGTCTCATCCGGAGCGCTGTCCGGAGCGCTGTATGACTGATGCATCAGTTCAATTAAACTTACTCCAAACATATGAACTTACCTGTTTTAAATACTTTATATTTAACATGTTCATTTATGCCCAATATTAGTGTTAAACATCGGTCTCCGTGGGATACCCCAGCCACACCGGTCTCTCCGGGTGGGATGGCCGACTCTAGACCGGGGTCTACAGGCAGGAGGTCCGCCAGCCCAGCACCACTGCACAATATGGCCGCCAGCCCAGCGCCACAGCACAAGGTGGTCGCCAGCCCAGCGCCACTGCGCAAGATGGCCGCCAGCCCAGAGCCATGGCACAAGATGACAGCCACAGTTGACCATCAAGTCACCATTGATCTTCCTGAATCCAGTCAAAACACCAAGGATCTACCAGAGCCTCTCCACGTCTCTGCTGAACTACCAGAGCCTCTCCACGTCTCTGCTGAATTACCAGAGTCTCTCCACGTCTCTGCTGAACTACCAGAGTCTCTCCACGTCTATGCTGAACTACCAGAGCCTCTCAACGTCTCTGCTGAACTTCCAGAGTCTCGTCAAGTCTCAGCCGAAGACTTGCTGTCCTGTATCATCAATCCCACTGTGGTGGTCTTCGGCGCCGCCCTGGTGGGCTCCTGTCCCTAACGCACGGTTGTGGTGGTCTTCTGCGCCACCCTGGTGGGCTTCTGTCTCGAAAGACCCAGTGACGTCGAAATCAACCTCTATGCGTTCACACTAAACGTGAATAGAGTGTCTGCCACGAATTATTCCAATGTTAAGTCAATGTAAAGACGCGTTTACGCGCGTCTGGAGGTCTCGCAGTCCCGGTAGAAGCAAATTTGCGCATCTAGTTACAGGACATTCTGAGTTATGAAAAGGACCATTGCAAGATTGTCTTAAACACTTGTGTCTTAAAAATCGAAAATGATTTTTTCACAAAAGTGACAGCCCTAGTTAACACGTATAGTTTAAAGCAGCTACCAAACCCCAAACAGCCGGAGCGCAAAAGAATAGCAGTGCAATAATTGTGTCATGTACAATTTTAAACCTACAAGTAAGTGTATTTTATGATAACAGATGGCAGTAATGGGGTAATCAAAATGAAATGCAACTAATCTGTGCTCTTGTGTTTATTTACTTTAATTTTTAGCTTAATGAATTGATCTGCTTTAAAAAGCTTTTTTTTTTTTTAATGTTACAATGTTAGAATATAATGTGATTTTTGCCCCCGTTTTGCATATAATGGATAGCCCAGCCTTTAATTTCACTATTTTTGTTTTCATTTCCTTTAATATAAACACTGGGCAGAATGTTTTAAGTAAATCATTTTTTATCCAAATAGAAAATTGTATTTAAGCCAAAAAGGAGAAGATTTTTTTGGCCATATATCGCCCAGCCCTACACAGCATCTGCACTGCATTTTGCTAAATGGACATCCCATCTGCTTGGATCGTGCAGCCTGTCACTTGTATTTTTTATTAACTAATACAAGTCTGAACTGATGTCAACCAATACATCTTAGTTGATTACAACTCATTTTAACAACAGGAAGGGCAAAAGTCACTTTTGTCATTATGAGTACCACACACAAAAAAAATTGGGAATGAGATTGTTTATGTACCTGTATAATAGCAGCTTCATTGTCTGCCAGACCCAGCAGGAAGATTCTGGCCTTGTCAATTTTGACAGGCACTGTACGGCCTCTCCACTCAACCTCACTCATCACAGCTGCCTGCTTTGCTCTTGTCTGAGTAATCAGCGCCTGAGAGACAGAGAGAAAACACAAATGTAAAGACTGTGAACACGCCAATGCAACTTACTAATTTTATAAAATGCATGATAAAATCAAATTGTAATTTTCGGAGAGAAAAAAAAAACTTTAATAAGACAGTTTGGCATGGCATTTTCTCCCAGAAAATGCAGTTTACATTGTATATTTCATCACTTAACAGGAACAGAAGTGCAAAGACAAGACCCCTGACCTCCAGTTTTTCAGCCATCATGCCACCCCCTCCTCCTGCACTCAGTCTCATCTGCATGAGGTCATTTATAGCATTCTGGTCTCCTAGATAAACACAGATAGAGTATATGAGCAAAATAGCTGTGGTTTGTACAAAGTAGTCAAAGTATGTGTAAGTTGCTGAGAAGCTACTTCCAGTAATGCAAGTATACTCTCCCACACATAGACTTTACCTTAACAGTGACACATTTTAACTTTATTTTTTATCTTCTTAGTTTTTTATCCGCCCGAGATAATGAAACCATCCGTGATGAATAAACTGGTGAAAAATCTCCCCTCACTCCAAGCGTTTCGTACTTGCTTTTTCTGTGTAAGTGAATACTGTTTACTCCCACTGCCAGTCCCACAGTGACGAGGTGGATATTTCACAGACAAAGATGAGGTAAAGCTTTTTTCTTTTCTTGTGTAATTGTTTGAGTTTGGTAGTGGTGTTTTAAAGAGCCTGAAGACATTTGGAAAATATATATTGGGCCCCACTTTGATTTCCACAATGCAGAAAATATGGACAGAATAATGGAATCCAGTCATAAAAACAGAAACAGATAGATTTTCTGTTGGCATGTTAAATAAGTAATACCATCCAAAGGAGCGTCTTTACTGATGAGAGGTGCATGAAAATCGCATTCGATTTTTTGCACAGCCCTATTATATCATAACTAACCTGCTCTGTCTAGTCTGTTGGTCTCCGTGTCCTCTTTGCTTCATGGTTTTTCTGTGCGTGAAAAAATTTGTGTGGGGCGTGAAAGCGTGCGAAAAGTCAATTGCGTGGGTCTCACGGTGAATGCTTGAGAGTTGGCACATTAGTTCCCAAGCAGAATAAAGGACAGGTTGATTATTGCTGTTTAGCGTTTGTATTAATCTATGATGTGTCCCTGTTTGCGTACAGGGACATAAAAAATAAATTACAAGTGATACGTGGACCAAGGTGTCTGAGAATGTTCATTTTAAGTAAAGGATCCTAATATTTCATCCACAACAATATTTAACGAGGTTAACTTATAACTCCTTGTGGTTCGTCTGCACGAGATCAACAAGCTTGTTTGCTTTAAATACAAAATAAGCATTCAATCTACATTAGAGCGTCTGAGCACTCACAAATCTTTCTGCAGCGTCGTGAGCAGAGCGGCTAGAGCTCTAGATGACGGCGGTGTGAACGGACGGTTATGCTTCGGCCATGGCTGTAGTGTTGTTGTGAAGGTAGGGGTGGAGCATAGAGACTATGCCGTTTCTCGTTTGTTACTCTAGAGTAGACCAATTCACTTTATTGAGGCATACTGCCCCCATCTGGTATGGAATGGAAGGAAGCTGCATCTTGACTGCTCAAACTATACAGGCAAAATAAACACGTGGGACCCCCCAAATCCATCACTTCTGTCTGTATCACATGCCACGTCGCTATGGTTTCATTTCTGTCATGCAACAGTGCACAGTGGATCCAGTTAGGGAAAAGCAATGAAAGGGAAAAGCAATGAAAGGGAAATGCAATTAAAGGGAAAAGCATTGCTTTCTCCCAATCACACATGTATAGCCTTAGCCATAAAAAGTGTCTCACCTATGTTATATGCACAGTATCGGATGTTGGGTGAAATCTCTTCCACTCTCTGATGATAAAGCACTGCTTGCTCCTCAGTAAAAGCACTTGCCAGTTTCTCATAGATGGTCCTGCAAACAGTCCACAAACATAGTCACAGAAATAAATCTTTGTACATACACAGAATACACCAAGCATTCCACTTTATTACATTTCACTAATTTTGTAATGAGAAGCCTTTTGCCTTTTGTAATGTAATCCTTTTGTCACATGCAGCAAAATCAGGTCTCCGTGCAGTTTTCAAATTAAATAATATTTAAAACATTATTTATTTTTCATTTACAGTGCAGTGAACCAAGAATAAGTAATTTAACAACTGAGTCGTGAGCCAGTTGAAAACAGATACAAATATTTGATGATTTAAAATGGTAGAGATGTTAAACGAATCGCAATACATTTGGGGGTGGGTTTTATATGAATGTATCTCTGAGGGGAACTGACTTTAAGAAAAGTTTAGATAAACATTCTTTTCATGTTATTTTTTTTTTAATGCATTTTAAAGCAGCATTCATAGGTGCTATACTGCTTTGTTTACAGCCAAAGAAACCAAGGAACTACTGTATCGCTACTGTCAGAGTAAAATTGCATCTCATTCAGCCCCTCTGCCGTATTAGTTTCATGCAGATGTTTTATGCGGTATAGTTTTACAAAACTAAAATCAGAGTATTCGGTTTTTGTTTTAAAATTAAATTATACAATATAATTTAGATTTTAAAAAAACTGTTCATGCTCCATATATTCAGCATCTTAGTTTGGATTGCACTTCCAATGCAGTGGTTGAATAATTTTAAATGAGAACAGGCAAAGCCTTTGTTTATATGAAGAGATTTTATTTTTTTTGTCTTATTAATATTAGATTTGGGTTTGTTTTAAAATTCACATTTTTTTTTACAAATAAATGTTTAGCATTTTGTTCCAAATAACATGTTCTGACATGGTTTATTATAACATGGATTATGTAGCGACCTAAGTTCAAGCAAAAAATAAACATTAATGAACATCACAAGGCATGTTGAAAAAGTACAATTCATGAAATATATATAACACCTCGTAATCATTCACTCAGCATTTGAAGCACAGAAAAACATCACTAAAAATAAAAAAAAAAGCTTGACATAACATTACTTATAAACTAGTGGTTCAATGGATCACTAAACTCATGGTTCAGATCATTTTGCAGGTTTTGGGTAATGGATCGGATAATTTTTTGGATCAGCAAGAAAAAAAAAATTAATATCAAGTGTAACGTAAAGGGATAGTTCACCTAAAAATGAAAAGTTGTTGTTTATTGGTTTACCCCCAGGGCAACAAAGATGTAGGTAACTTTGTTTCTTCAGTAGAACACAAACTTAGATTTTTAACTCAAGCCATTGGAAATTTACAAAATACCTTCGTGGAACATGAGCTTTACTTTAAATATCCTAATGATTTTGGGCATATAAGAAAAATTTATAATTTTTTATTGCTAAAAATATACCCCAGAGACTGGTTTTGGAGTCCAGGGTTACAAATATTATTGCACTTTTGTTCATATAGCAGTACTTTTAAATGAAAAAAAAGTGCACAATACACTGCATTTGAATGCATTATTAGTTTTGAGCATAATGCAATTAATTGCGCGATTAAAAATGTAATTGTTGCCCAGCACTTGTAAAAATATATTTACATGGCACCTCAGTAATAAAACTCAAATTCAAATAGTGATTCATTCCCAGTGAAGGAGCATGTTCTGCGTAGGGCTGTCAAAATTGCTCAAAAATGACGTTTGAATATTTTATATTTATATATATTAATATAATATTAATATAACTACTTGTATAGATAGTCTATTTAAGTTTAAACATATGACAACGTATTACCTACACAAAAACAAGGAAATCAACTAATGGTCAACACTGCAGACCTCACGCTCTCTCACCCTCACTTCTCTGCGCATAATGGTTTAAATTAACAAACAAATTTTTGTGCAAGCAATTTAAGGTTGCGACTGTTGTCCCAAATATACCAGGCTTCATTCAGTGATTGAAACCAATATTATTAATATTAATTGAAGTTTTACAGCATATAGAACTGACATTGAATGCTCCGAGCGAGCTGTGCTGTGGTAAACATGGAACTTTTCCTTGACATGAAACGTTAATAACCAAACCTTGGTTCCATTGCTTGACAGAACTCCCCGAAGCTTGCCCCATCCGCGATACTGATCGGTCTCATGTCCTTTCAAATGAACGAAATTATTTTATCTGTTATGGCCTCTTGTCGTGTTGCAGACACGTTAAGTGTCAAGATGTGACTGTTTAGCTGGAGTTCCACATATTATGCCATGCTCATTTGGGTGCACATTTTTGAGATGTGACCTCATGTTGCTAGTGGTCGAATGGTATGCTAACTGTATCTTAAATAGATTGCACACAACTTTATCTCACGAGTCAACAATTTTACCTAGGGGTGTGACGGTTAGTATATAACCGTGAGAACGGCGGTTATAGTTGAACACCGTCATTAGAACTCTATAACCGCCAAAACAGTGTCATTAAAATATTTTTACAAACATTTTTTATCAAAAATTATTTTCATTTTTTAGATAGGATCATAAGATGCGCAATATATCGGAAGACATGGTTTTTACCACTTAATGAAGTTTTGTAAATCGTCAGACATGATATTTACCACTTCATTAAATTTTGCTTTGTAGAAAACCTTTCTTAAAAACTAATTTCATTTTGAACAAATTTTATCTTAATTTTAATAAATGTTTCATCAACCAATTGCATGTATTTTAATAAATAAAAAGCAAATATAGCAGACAATGATAACCCTGACATGGAAGCGCCAGCGCGCCGCGTTCACTTGCACTGTGAACTAGAGCGCATCTCATCGTAAATGAAACTCAGCGTAGGCCTATGCCTCATACATTAGCATTAAATATATTTGCTGCATCCTTTCTAGAACAGACACTGGCTTTTTTGCGGATGGCGGGTGGATGCGGCTTTGAAATTTGCTCAAAAAACTTTGGCGCGTATGATGAGTTTTGTGACAGATCTCCTTAAAAAACGGAGGTCTGAAATCTCTGCCCCTTTACCGATCAGAGCGCGCGCTGACACGGAGTTAACCCGCTATCTTAAAGATCAACCAATTGACTCTACGGCAGATCCACTAGCATGGAGCGAGACAATATGAAACAAAATGAAACACGCTATATTTTTTTTTTTACTATTCGAATACATAATGTTCGGGGTTCAGACACACTCTCTCTGTTTAAATCTAGATTAAAAACATCTCTTTCGCCAAGCATTCGAATAATGTTTCTTTTTAATTGTGAGTGTAGTTGCATCTGTTCAAAGTTGCATTTTTATTCATTAGCTTGGGTTAAACTAATTTTACTTTGTTGGATCAGCAGCTATGCTAATGATGTCTGTATTTTGTTTCTATGTTTCGCCACGGGATTACATCCCGTGGTAACTAGGATTTAAACAAGCTCCAGTCTGGATCCAGAACACCTGAGAAGAGATGATGCTGACCCTCAGAGGACCCCAGATGATGCTAACCTTGAATCAACAAACAGAACTAACAATTATTGCTAAATGTGTGACTGAATCATATAATAACTTAATAATATTGATAGTTCATCGTCTAGCTGACTACGTCTTGTATCATTATTATTATTTTTTTCTAAAATCCTGTCAAATGTGCACAAACTACTAGCTACTACTAAATATTGTAGAAACATTATTTTCTGTAAAGTTGCTTTGTAACGATTTATTTTGTAAAAAGCGCTATACAAATAAACTTGAATTGAATTGAACATATTCCAATTTAGAATATTCATTGACAGCCCTAGTATAAAGGTGGACTGTGCGTTCTGGTCCTTAGAAGGTTGCGAACCCCAGCGTGTTCCCCTCGGTGCTTTGTTTTGTCGCCTCGGAGGAGCCCTCTCATAGCCATTGTTCTCATCCGAGGTGAGGAGAATCTCAGGTGGCCAACTTGGATAATTGGGAAAAACGTCGATAAACGGGTGAGAAAACTGATTTCTGATGTTTCGAATGTGTTCTGCTTGTCATATATGATCAGTGCCGGTGTTATCCGTGCAAAAGGTGAGAGTAATTGTAAGTAAAAAATGGAATAAAAACACAGTCTAAGCAGAGTGAACAGGACAGCATCCGAACGTGGCGGTGCCATCACAAAGGAATCTGAGGTTGGGACCCCACACCAAACATACACAAGACTGATTCAGTCAGTATGAAAGAACTTGACTGGTCTGCAGAAAGCAAATTCCTAATCCCAGCTGAACATCTTTGGTGTGGCTAAATGCAGACCTTCAGCCAAAAACTCATCACCAAACATGACTTGTACATATGGGCAAAAGTATCGGGACACTCCCTTCTTTAGAACAGAGAAAGGCAATTCCAAAACTGTGGCAACAAAGATGGAAACATAATTAATGTGTTAAAAATTTGTATTTCTAGTTTTGGAAGGGTTTAAAATTGTACGCATTGTAAAATCACAAAATTGTATTGTACGCATATGTACAAGTGAATTGTGTTTGGTGATGAGTTTTTGGCTCACGGTCTGCATTTAAAGTCACATCAGAGGTGTCTTCCACACTGACTAAATTATTAGTAATTATTTTAACCTTGCCTTATACACAGAGGCATTGCGTGTTAGAATAGAAAAGGGTAATGTCCAAACTATTGGCATAAAATTAGAAGCACAATTCCCTAGAATATCATTATATGCATAAAAATTTATATTTGTACTCATGGACATTACTAGCCAAAGTAGTCAAACCTGTTCATTAAAAGGGGGTGTCCTAATACTTTTGGCAATGTAGCAGTGGTGTCAAAAGTAATGGCATTCATTACTCAAGTAGAAGTACAGATACCAGGGTTTAAAAAGACTTTTGTAGAAGTTGAAGTATCAACTGAAGCTTTTTACTCAAGTAAAAGTGTAAAAGTACTGGTTTAAAAAACTACTTAAAGTATAAAAGTAATGTAAGGGGAAAAATGCCATTAAGAACAAAAGCTTATGCCGTGCCACAGGGGCCTATTGTGCACTACCCCACCTCCTCAAAAAAGGCCAAAGGCCAGAATGACTATAATGTTATATTAAAATGTTCATGTTGAAAAATTTGGGATGCACTAGGCTACCTGTTTCAGTCGCATATATGCCCATTGAAAATGAACGCACTGTAGTACAATGCAAGTACATTAAAGAACTAGATATGATGACTAGTTGCCTATAAGTATTGTTATGGTGCAAAAGTCAGACTTCAGAGGCATGTCATCAATGACCTTTAATGGAATGTAAATGTACATCCAAGCTTGGCTGCAGGACTCTGCGAGGGCACTGGACATGAACATTGGTGCAGCCTTAGTAACAATTACTCTTGTATGGTTGTCTATTTACAATAAACATTATAGTGCTGTCAAAATGAATTATTAATCCAAGTGAATAATCAAAAACTAAAAATTAAAAATAACTCTTAATCCTGATACCTTCTTGATTGATAGCTTCCTGTATTCGCTACATACGTCTGCTATGTCCAGTGTTCGGGGGGGGGAACAAGTTACAAAGTTGGTAAAGCCTACTTATCACAACATTGTCAATCACGTCGTCAATCGCAAACAATAATTTATTAAAATGTCTCGCTACCGAACTACCTACAGTAGCTTCATTTGTGGAGGATGAAGAGAAAGGACCCATTTGTTAAATGATCCAGTGAGAAATAATAACTTTTAAGTAGGGTCCGTTTACATTTTGATACTTTTAAAATGGTACCGATGCCTAAACGGTAACTGAACCGATACTTAAAAAAAAAAAAAGAACCACAAAAAAAAAAAAAAAAAAAACACTATGTATAATATTAAAGAACATTACAAATATTTAAAATAAATCCATATATTTCACCTTGGATGCTCTCATTTGCCAAGTTGTGCTTCCCTTAATCTAAAGCTAATAAATGTATTTCACAATCTGGGTCATTATTTAATACAAAACCACACAATGTTTCTACTGTATCTCTGTCAATCTCTCTGATATTTAGTTAAAATGAGTGCTGTCTGTCACTGTCTTTAATCAGTTCTGTGAATTACTGGATGGTCATTCTTTATAAAGTGGCAACAATGTCATTTTTTAAAATACGGTACTGGGCAAAAGTCTTATGCACATTAGAATTTTCACCCCAAAAAAGGGTTTTAAGCCAGTTATTTATATATTTTGCTGTAGTGTGTCAGAAGGAAATATCAGTTAACAATAATCTAGTGCTATTTTGAATGCAGCAGCAGTTTGACCATGGCAAAATGAATGTTTGGAATTGTAAACTGAAATTTTATACTGACGCTACAGCAAAATATATAACTGGAACAACACCATTCTTTTAAGTAGTGCTGCAACAACACGTCAACGTCATCGATTACGTCGACTACAAAAATACGTTGACGTGCGTGAAATGCGTCGACGCGTCACACTGTTTGTTTACATCTCGCGTAATGACAATGTGAATGGAGAAAGTTGCATTCTATCACAAAAACAGAGACTATTGTTATCAAAAGTATGTGAACACTTTAAACACAGGACAAATAAAATGGCCCTTTGTTTGTTCCCTTTGTAAAACTGATATGGTGAACCAAAGAACATTTCATGACGTCTAAGACAACTGTAAATTTATGGCTACTGTGGTTTAATTATAAATGCTATCATAAACTCATATTTACCATAGTAAAATATTTTTCTTTGCCTCTATTTATGTATTATTTATTTATTTATTTATTTTATATATATTTATTTTATACTGTAAAAACTTATACCACATAAGTTGAAAATGAATAAAGGTTGAAATATTATATTAGAAGTTGAACTTATTTTTTTTTTGTAAAGTTATCCAAAAGAATTAATTAGTTAATTTTAAAAAAAAGAACATTAGATTAATTATTTATTGTTATAAAAATAATCGTTAGATTAGTCGACTAATCGAAAAAAATAATCGTTAGATTAGTCGATAGAAAAAATAGTCATTAGTTGCAGCTCTACTTTTAAGTGAAAATACCTAAGAGCCTAAGACCTTTGCACAGTAGTGTATGTATGTATAAAGTATGTATGATTAAAGGGGGGTGAAATTCTATTTCATGCATACTGAGTTTTTTACACTGTTAAAGAGTTGGATTCCCATGTTCCCATTGTTTGTACTGTAAATATGACTGACTAGTAAGAAATGTTACGAACATAGATAAAATAACTGCTGATAGAGTTGGGTATTGTTTGAATTTTATCGATTCCTAGTTTCGATTCCAATAAGATTAAAAAAAAAATCCAATATTTAAAAAAATTAAGTCAAACATTTAGATGTCAAACATTTTTACAAAAGCATTCTGTTGCAGCTGAATAACATGAGCAAAAATCAGCAGCCTACAAAACACTGCAAGAGGAATTTTGCCTGTCATAAAAAAAAAACCATAGCAAAAACAAATATATTAATATAAATTTCAAATATTAAAGTGTTAAAGACACGTAATAAGATAGGTCAGTAATAAGAAAGGAACAAACAAATCAATTAGCAATATCATAAATAAATACAACTGAACTAAATTTCAGGTACAGAAACTAATTAAAAGTTTAAAAACACTGCATAGTTTTATTTTAATAAATAAAATGAAGATTAATCAAGTTATTAAATATATTCAGTCAAGATCAGTGAATGATTTTCTTTTGTTCTTTGATTAACATTAATGACAGGCAGCGCGTTTATTAGGCTGTCGTCTCTTTAAGCAAAAATACTGTACATGTGTTTTCTTTCTTATCGGTTTACGTGCACATAAACTAAAACGGCTGCATTTATGATGATATACTGATGTAGTTTTCTGTATCGTAGTTTCGACTCGGGACAACCTTTTCTACAGTTAAAATACACAGAACAGTCCGAGAACGAACACAAACCGGGAACCCGTAGCGCGACCGCTACTCTCTATGCACGTGCTTGTGCTTCATGTGCACTGCACACAAACATGCTATAATAAGTTTTGAGATTCTAAGCTAGTTTAGTGAAAAATCACAGGACAGCACTGACAACTAGTTTCTGTGTTCCTCTGTGCGTGCGATCTTCATAGCTACTGTTTTATATGAGTGGTTCGTGCCACAATGCAGCTGCTGCGCGAACATGGTAGCTCAATATAAAAATATCTGTTCATCTAATCGCTTGAACGTCCAAACCATAAAACAAATACAACTGACAAAGTTTAGTGAAGATGCAAGGCTCACTACACACGCGTCATCACTATGTGTTGAACCGGCGTTCACCCTCCGTGTTTTGCTTTTATGCCACTGACTGGAGAGCATATGAAATCTAAGAGGACTGACTGAGGCGTTCGAAAATTTGTGTGCAATTTATGGAGCTAAATGCTACAGCCCCCGCTAAAAAAGCCTAATGACGCCCATGCTCCGTGTGTACATTTCGGAGAACAGGACAAATTTCATTTAAAAGGCACCGAAATCTGCTTCCTCTTATTCAGTTCGGTGCATACCAGTTCCATACCCAACCCTACTTTTAAGAAATATATGTTTTTGATAAATGAACCCAAAACTGGCTATGTCCTTGCTGGAGTGTGATGTGATTTGTGTCATGTGCAGGTGTGATGGATCGCGTACAAACCAATAAGGTGTTGGAATGGTATATGTTTATTCTTCTCATTCAACCACAATCCAATTCACTTCATCCGGATCGCTCGATTTATCTGGACAGTTTTTTTTTTTTTTTTTTTTGAATGATGACAAGCCAAAATGAAAACGCAGTAACGAAAACTATTTTTAAAATTTAAGGAGTAGAAAGTACAGATACTTGCGTGAAAATGTAAGGAGTAGAAGTAAAAAGTCAAAAGTCAATAATTACTCAAGTATAGATAACCCATATATAGATTTAGGCCTGGACCCGATGGTGAAAAAAAGTGAATGAGTCCATTATCTGGCTCGCTCGGTGTTCATCGTCAGTTCTCTCTTCACAGCAGTTCAGTCAGTTTACTGTTTGAGTAAATGAATTACTCCGGGATATTGGTTTGTTTTAACTCAGAAGGAGTGTTAGCCACATTAAAAAAGTTAACAGCTTTTGTGGATTAATGCGTATTGGAGATGCAAACCATTTAAAATGATTCAATTCGATTTGGTGAACTCGTTCAAAAAGATCCGGTTTACATTGAATGATACGTTCGCGAACCGGATATGCCAAACTGCTTTGTTTTGAACTCTCTCACAACAGACATGGAAGACATTGCTGAATAAAGTTTTTGCTATTTTCGGACCAAAATGTATTTCCGATGCTTCAAAAAATTCTAACTGGACCCTCTGATGTTTTTCTTACCTTTATGGACATGGACAGTATACCGTACACACAGTTTCAATGGAGGGACTGAGAGCACTCTGACTAAATCTAAAATATCTTAAACTGTGTTCCGAAGATAAATGGAGGTCTTACTGGTTTGGAACGACATGAGGGTGAGTTATTAATGACAATCAAATATCTAAAAAAAACAAAAACGATACCCAACCCTAATTACTTACATTTTATGACATGTACACTAGTACACTAATGGTGTTTCATATTTCTTTACATTGATGAAGAGTTTGCACTCTCAATTCAAATTAATCATTAATAAATACTTAGAATGAAAGGAAGCACTAACTTGCACTTGTTAAAGGCCTCCATTGCAGATTTCCATTCCTGCAGTTCAAACTGAACCATGCCATTCAGATAAGCAGTGTATGCCTGCGGAAAACATGAAAGATACTTAGCGAACAGAGCTCAGCAACTGTTAATATATTAAAAGCCTGTACACTACGATTCCAGTTAGTGGACATATGACATAGGGACTCACTGAAATAAAACATGGAGATTATCAAAATCACATATTTGTCTGACCTGAGCTTCCAGTTTGGTCTTGGCATCCACACGGGGACTCTCACACAATTTCTCTAGCTGCTCCCCATGTGTGGCTGACTTTCGCAGGCGAGCCAACAGGTGGAAACGCTTTCGAGGCTCAGTGTTAGCTTCCTGTTTAAGCTGCATGGCATAACTCCATGCTCTTTCTGCTTCCATTAACACTAATAACAGATGCCTATAGTAGAGAGAGAAGGGGGGGGTGGAGGGGAGAAGGAGGTGGAGGGGGGTGGGGGGAGAAGGGGGGGGTGGGAGGGGGTGGGGGGGGGGGTGGAGGAAGAAGGGGGTGGGGGGGCTCAGATTAAAGACAATATGAATCTTGATACTGAACATTTTCAGTGCTAAAGATTACCTGTTGTCTGAAAGCAACTCCACAGTCACTTTCTTCCCAGTAAACTTGTGTCTGTTGCCCATTTTAAAGCCCAGGTTTTTCTCAATCGACGCAATCGTCTGGAGCAATAACCCCTGTGATGCCAAGAATAGAGGATCAACAATTTCAGTCATCATTTCACTAAAAAAATTCTTTTTTAAAATGATCTGTCCGACCTCGCCTCTGCCTTACCTGTAGCGCTGGTAATCCCCATGTCTGAGTCCATGCTGCTGCTGAGAGTCTTTAATGATCTGCAGGACTGAAGTCAATGCTAAGGGCAATAAACCCAGGATATTTCAATTCAACTGCAGAATGCTGGGATCTAAAAGTAATAGCAAAAGTGTATACTGCAAGAACTAAGTTACACATTTAAGTGAGATATTATTCACTTTCTTCAATCAACACTCCAATATTTATAAAAACCCTATTGAAAGTCTTGATTATAAAGATTCCAATTACGTTAACTAGTCAGTACTTGTGTGACACGTATCCCGTAAGACCCTCGTATCACTTGTACCAATCTCCACTAAAACTGCTGAATTAGTACTGTTTCCCAGCACTAGCTAATAATTAGCGATTTAAGGTGAGGATACTCTCCAGGCCAAGACTCCCGTCGATGCTGTTCTCTTTATTTTCCTCCTTTTGGCAGTATTTTCACCTCATTCTGCTGCTCCCGCGGCCATTTTTAGCAAGCACCAACGTCTGATTAACCAGCGGATGAGGATAAGTCGCCTTCTTCTTTCTACTATTGTATGGCTGCCTTGCAAACAAAATAGCATTACCGCCACCTACTGTGCTGTAGCATGAACGTAATAAGCTACATACAGTTGTGGTCAGAGTTGTTGGGTACCCTTGGTAAATATGGTAAAAGAAGTCTGTGAAAATAATTATCAATTTGATCTTTATTTCAAAAATGGAAAAGGTCTAACAAAAATAAAAACGAAAGTGTGGGAAAATCACATTATGAAATAAATGTATTTCTGAAATAATAGGACACAGTTGTTAGTACCTTTAGAAATTCTTACAAGCAAAATATCTTTGAAATGTATTTTTACATTCATATTTAAATTTTTAGCACACCAGGGTGATAAGAACATAACATTTTCGGGCCATGACTTCCTGTTTCACAGAAGTATAAATATGAAGCAACAAAAAGGCAAAATTACCTTAATCGAGATGTGATATGTGCATTAAAATATGGTTAAGCTTCACAAATTAGAAAGTCGCTGTAAAAATAAATAAATAAATAAAATATTGCTAACGCATTGAAAATTCCCATTTCCAGCTTCCGGGCATAATTAAGAAGTTCCTTTCAACAGAAAGTTACAAATCTGCCTGCAAGAGGACATGTGTCTCTATTAGTATAAAGCAAGGTGAGAAGGATAGTTTGAAAGGCCAAAGACTCTCCAAGGATCACACCTGGAGAACTACAGAAAATAGTTAGTCAAGAGGTCAGAAAGCCTGATAAAAATTGATAGTAATAATATATGGACAGATTAAATTAAAAAAGGAACTTTTTAGCAGCAAAAAAAAAATATATAAAAAAAATTAATATGGGCTGGGTGCAGACAGGGATGAAAATGTATCTATGGTTAAATATATTGCTGGATCTTATTGTTGTGGGCCTACTTTTATCTTGTTTGGATTCTATCAAATATCAACAGATTATGAATCAAAACCAGTGTCCCTGCTGAAATCTAATTATGGGCCATGGCTGGATCTTCCACCAAGACAAACAAATATCAAAATCAACACAAAAATGGGTCACTGTGCAGAAGATGAGACTTCTAAAAAAAAAATGAATAAACTGAAGAGGCAAAGCACTAACATGTATTAGAGAAAAACATTTATTTTATAATAAGATTGTCCCCAATTTTAAATTATGAAAGGTTAGATTTTTGTACATCTTTAAAATAAAAAATCAAGAAGTCAGATTATTTCATAATAGAATCGAGTAACGAGGGCGAGCTGGCCCACATGGAAAGAACCTATATATTTGTGTATTTGAAATATGCAGTGTATATGCACATATATGCTGCATATATACAGCATATATGCACATATATGATATATGCTGCATATATGCCACATAATGGCGTCAGTCAGAGCAAGAAGTACCAGTCAGGTAAGAAAATATAAAGTTGTCCTTGCGTTAAGTCAAAGTCTTTAATTTCTCTTTGAGTTTCTGTTTTGTGGTGCTTTTGTTTTGCGTATTGTGTAATCTGTTTATTGCGTCAAAATAGATGATTTTGAGCGGTTGGGAGATGTGAAAGCGCACGACTCTCTGTAACATATTGACTTTAGTGTATATATATATATATATATATATACATATATATATATACACACACACACACACACACACATATATATATATATATATATATATATATAAATATAAATATATATAAATATATATATATATATATATATAAATATATAAATATATATATATAAATATATATATATATATATATATATATATATATATATATATATATATATATATATATATATATATATATATATATATAGAAAATATGTCTGAAACAATTAGTCGACATTATCGAGTATTAAGATTTTCGAGTAATGGTTTCATATCGTATCTACCTGATGTGAGAGCCTGCAATAACACGCTGCAATTCATCACAACACATGCATATAGCGAAACGCGCTACAAATCCTTACAACACTTGCATACAACAAAACGCGCTGCAAACACTTCACAACACATGCATATAGCGAAACGCACTGCAAATCCTCACAACACATGCATATAACGAAACGTGCTGCAAATCCTTCACAACACATAGGGTACATATAAAGAAACGCTGCAAATTCTCACAACACAAGTATTAATGAAATGCGCTGAAAATCCTCACAACGCATGCATTAACGAAATGCGCTGAAAATCCTTACAACACATGCAATTAACAAACGCGCTGCAAATAGCAGTGAGGACAGCTCAAAAAGTGTCGGAAAATCTGACAGGGTAGGATAAAATGTCAGGACATATCATGCAGTGGCTACTGTTAAGTTGAGTTGTTGGTGAACTGAAAGGTGTTTTTTTTTTTCATGTTTATCTTTTGGATATTATTAGCCTAAATAAGCTGAATAATTACATGATTAAATGTAAAAAGATACCTAAGAAGGCTAAATTTAATATTCTCAACTAAATATAATCTCAAGGTTAATGTAAATAAATTAGTAATGCTTCATTAATTGTTTGAGGATTTTCAGCGCATTTCATTAATACTTGTGTTGTGAGAATTTGCAGCGTTTCTTTATATGTACCCTATGTGTTGTGAAGCATTTGCAGCGCGTTTCGTTGTATGCAAGTTTTGTGAGGATTTGCAGTACGTTTCGCTATATGCATGTGTTGTGAAATATTTGCAGTGCGTTTCGTTGTATGCAAGTGTTGTGAGGATTTGTGGGGCGTTTCGCTATATGCATGTGTTGTGATGATTTGCAGCGCGTTTCGTTATATGCATGTGTTGTGATGATTTGCAACACTTGTGTTGTCAAACTGATGAAGATGTTTTCTTCACTTGCTGATGTTTTATCAAATTTGCATGTGTTTTCCTAAGTTGCAGCGTGTTGAGCTGTCTCGGCCACCGTAGAATGTTTGACCAGTGTGGCGCAAGACTGTTGGTGCGTTCCATTCGACAGGGTCCCTACGCAGTGTCCACTGCTCCCTACTCCCTGAGCACGGTATATCAGTTGAAGTGGACTTCATCAAAGAAAGTCAACGATGCGGTCGCGCAGATTATGATATAACCTACATACATAGGACTACATTAATATTTTAATTTTTATTTACAATCACATTTAAAATATGTACACTATACAATAAAAAAGAAAAAACATTGAGCACTATATAATGAAAAACGTATGTTTATTATACACTTTGACTATTGACCATTAACAGAATTGAAGCCCTGCTGTTACTGTCATGCAAATATGAAAATAAACTTTTATTTGGTTGTGTTTTATTTGGTTTGTATATGTGTTTTTAATAAATGGTCATAATTGCATAGCAGTCTCCTGCGCCTTCTTCCCGTGCACAGCCGTATAGTAAACACTGAGGTAAATAAAGTAAAATAAAGAAAAATGTCAGAGCCTCGTCTGCTTCTAGTCGCTTTTACATTACATGATCATACCTTTTTACAATCCATAATGAATATGAACGAAGACGGCCATTCTGACTGGTGATGATGTGCTGTGCGCAATGACAGTTGGGGGATAATTGCTCTCTCCACTTCCTGTGAAGTGATGTATCGATGTTCCTGTAATGTATTGACTGAGCTGGGGAGGGCGGGGCTGTTCTGGGGTAGGTGTGTTTTTCAAGCGTGGACGTCTGCAGACTGCTGCCCCCGTCTTGCAGTCTGCAGACAGACCCTTCTCGTGTTTTTTGGCCAGTGTGTTAGCTGGAGTTGGCCGAGCTAGATGTATGTCGATGTTGCCTTGTTCAGTAAAAGTTCACAAGACTACGAACGTCTCCTCATATTATTCAAGCATATCACACTGGCGACGAGCGGATTCGAACCGACTGTGTGCAGATAAGTCCATACGGTGCGACTGTTAATTAAGTGAGTGAAATAATCTGCCATCTGCAGCGAACATGACTACACTCGGCCGTATCGAAGAGTTTGATGAATGTTCAAGTAACTCTTTTGAAGAATACACAGAGAGACTGGAATGTTTTTTTCATGCAAATGATGTTGAGGATGATGCAAAAAAACGCTCCGTGCTGCTCAGTGTGTGTGGCGCGAAAACGTATTCCACTTTACGTTCAGTGCTAGCCCCAACGCAACCCTCTACTGTGTCCTATGCAAACATTGTCGCTGCCTTGAAACGTCTTTATAGCCCAGCGCCATCAGAGATTGTTCAACGTTTTCATTTTCACAATTGTAAGCAGAAACCTAATCAAAGCATTTCAAACTACATTGCTGAGCTTCGACGTTTGTCTGTGCACTGTGCTTTTGGGGATCAGTTAGGAGCAATGCTGCGTGATAGAATCGTGTGCAGGGTTATGGATGAAGCGCTACAGCGACGCCTGTTGGCGGAAACGACACTAACATTTCAAGAGGCAGAAGAAAAGGCACTAGCTGCTGAAAAAGCATTGTTAAACGCTCGCCTACTTCGTCAGCATCAAAATGAATCACGGCTGGAGGATGATGTTCATTATGCGACCCATGCGCATGCATCAGTAAATAAAACAGCAATTTCAAATGAAAATCCTAAACGGGACAAGCCATGTTTTAGATGTGGTGGTCAGCATACCCCACAAGCATGTAGGTTTTCCACTGCTGTATGTCATTATTGTAAAAAAAGAGGACACATTGCTCGTGTGTGTTTAACAAAGACTAAACATGGTGCTGACAAGGATGCAGCCAACTCAGAAGAACGTTACACAAACGTTGTAACTCGCAAAGAAAATGATGATTACTCTGTTTACAGCACCACAACTACTAAAGCAGAAAGAGGGGGGCAGAAGCCATATCTGGCCACTGTTATACTGAACAAACAAGCACACACAATGGAAGTAGATTCAGGAGCTGCCTGTTCTTTGATTAGTGAGCATACCTATCACTCATTGTGGCCCTCCCAACCCCCTGAAATACATGCAAACAATGGAATACTTAAGCAGTGGTCACAGGCAGCTTTGGAAGTGAAAGGGAAAATATTTGTGGAGGTAAGGTACAAAGGAACACGAAACACCCTGCCTTTGTTCGTCATCCAGGGCCAAGGCACTAGTCTGTTAGGACGAGACTGGTTTGATGCCCTGGGAATATCGGTGGAAGGAGTATACCGGGTACAGCTGCAGTCCATAGAGAAAATACTGACTGAATACTTTTTCAGAGGTTTTTCAGGACATTGGGGTTTGCCAGACCCCTCCAATCTCTATTGACATTGATTCCACAATTACGCCACGTTTCTTTAATGCCCGCCCAGTTCCTTTTGCTTAGACCCCTCCAATCTCTATTGACATTGATTCCACAATTACGCCACGTTTCTTTAAGGCCCGCCCAGTTCCTTTTGCTTTGCGACCCCAGCTGGATGAGGAGTTGGACAAATTGGTGGCTCAAGGAATTTTTGAACCGGTTCACCATGCAAAGTGGGCCACACCCATAGTGACTGTTGCAAAAAAAGATGGGGGTCTGAGGATTTGCGGAGATTACCGTTATACAGTGAATACAGCCGTTAAGCCTGATGTGTACCCCATACCACAGCATCTGAACTGTTCTCGAAGCTAGCTGGAGGAGTAGTTTTCACTAAACTTGATTTGAAACAAGCTTATCAGCAGCTTCCAGTGGATGATGACACAGCGGAATTACTGACTATTAACACTCACCGTGGGCTTTTCCGGTCTCGACGCTTGCAATTTGGGGTGTCAACAGCTGTTTCAATATTTCAAAGATTTATGGAAAATTTGCTCGCAGGAATTCCAGGAGTCCAACCATACCTGGATGACATCCTGATTTCGGGCCAAACCATGGAAGAACATAATGCACGTCTACAGGCCGTACTAAAGTGCTTT
This sequence comes from Carassius gibelio, assembly GCF_023724105.1. NCBI lineage: Eukaryota > Metazoa > Chordata > Actinopteri > Cypriniformes > Cyprinidae > Carassius > Carassius gibelio. Next base: position 24,982,866 of record NC_068419.1, read on the forward strand.
GCTGAAGCTGGACTGCGAATAAAAAAAGAGAAAAGCATTTTTGCTGCTACTCAAGTGGAGTTTTTGGGGTTTAGAGTGGATAAAGATGGCATCAAGCCAACCCGTGAAAAAGTGGAAGCTATCCAAAACGCTCCGCCTCCTTAAAACAAAACAGAACTTCAGGCATTTTTGGGGTTGCTTAACTTTTACAGCTGCTTTCTTCCCAATAAAGCCACTGTCCTAGAACCCCTGCATCGCCTTCTAGACCAGTCTGGTACTTGGCAGTGGGGAGCAAAGCACAAGATGGCATATGCTGAGGCAAAAGAGTTGCTGCAGACGGATAAAGTGCTGGTGCACTATGATGAGAAGAAGCCCTTGGCAGTGGTTTGTGATGCCTCGCCCTATGGGCTTGGGGCTTTATTGTTCCACGTGGAACGTGATGGTCAGGAGAGGCCCATTTGTTTTGCTTCCAGAACAATGACCACCACTGAGCGAAATTATGCCCAAATTGATAAGGAAGCATTGGCGGTGGTGTTTGCAGTCAGAAAATTTCACCAGTATCTCGCAGGCTGCCATTTCATGATTTTTACAGACCACAAACCCCTGCTGGGACTCCTGCACCATGCCAAGCCCATGCCTGTCATCCTTTCACCACGAATGCTACGTTGGAGTTTGATTGTTGGTGCCTACGACTATGAACTGTGCTAAAGACCAGGCAAACAAATGGGCAATGCTGACGCCCTGAGTCGTTTACCTTTGCCGGCATCTGATGCTGCGACACCACCACCATTGGAAGTGTTGCTACTTGAAATGGTGCCAGAAGCACCCATGCATGCTGAGCGAATCGCTAGCCTTACACTCAAGGACTCTGTCTTAGCACGAGTAATGCGCTGGGTGCTACATGGCTGGCCGGCTGATGTGATGGATAGCTGTTTCAAACCATTCCTTTTGCACCGCCATGAACTCTCTGCACATAAGAACTGTTTGCTATGGGGAAGCCGTGTGGTTGTTCCTTGCTTGGGGAGGAGAGAAATACTGGCTATGTTGCATGATGCGCACCCGGGCATTGTACGCATGAAGGGACTCGCAAGGAGTTATGTGTGGTGGCCGGGCATGGACCGAGACATTGAGGAGACCTTTAAAGCATGTGGAACCTGTCAGATGTCACGTCATGCTCCTCCTAAGGCAAAGGTGCACCCATGGGAATGGACGACAAAAAGATGGTCCCGGCTGCATGTTGACTTTGCAGGCCCCTTTCAAGGCAAAATATTCCTCATAGTGGTCGATGCACATAGCAAGTGGTTGGAGGTCTTTCTGATGAGTTCCATGTCTTCATCAGCTGTCATCAACACACTGAGACTACTTTTTGCAACACATGGTTTGCCCGACGTCATAGTTTCAGATAATGGTGCTTCGTTCACCTCTGCAGAATTCCAAGTGTTTGTTGAGCGCAACGGCATTCGCCATGTGACTACAGCACCTTATCACCCAAGCTCAAATGGTCAAGCTGAACGCATGGTGCAGACAACCAAGGAGGCCCTGTCTCGCATCACCAAGGGCGAGTGGCAGACCAGGCTCGCTCGCTTCCTGTTGTCACAGCATGTCACACCAAATTCATCAACTGGGAAAAGCCCTGCCGAGTTGCTCATGAATCGGCAACTCACCACTGCCCTAGATCGTCTGCATCCTGATCATAATGGTGATATTCTTCGCAGACAGGAGCTGAATGCTGAAAATTGCCCTGGCACAGTCAGAGAGTTTAGACCAAAGGAATTGGTGTACATGAGAAGCTACACTAGAGGTTCTAAGTGGATGCCTGGAATCATTGTAGACATCACAGGTCACCTGTCATACAAGGTCAGAGCGGGTGATGGACAAATGCACAGACGACATGTTGATCAACTGATGGACAGGACGGCACCCTTGTCTGACCAATCAAGGTCTGAGCCAGACGGCTACACTGTCCATCCGCCTGAGTCCCCAGGGACTGAAATGCTTGAGTTACAGTCACCTGCATTAGATGTGGGAAACCCTGATGTTGAGCTAACCGAAGCTGGAGTTGAATGCATGTCTGATTGCCCTCGTTCTCGGAGGTATCCTGTAAGAGAGCATCAGCCTCCCAGAAGATTTGCAGACTTTGTGGACTGGGGAAAAGGGGTGTAATGTATTGACTGACTATTGCAGTAGTGAGGTTCCTTTCAGAGGCTAAGAGCTGGGGAGGGCTGGCTGTTCTGGGGTAGGTGTGTTTTTTGGCCGGTGTGTTAGCTGGAGTTGGCCGAGCTAGATGTATGTCGATGTTGCCTTGTTCTGTAAAAGTTCACAAGACTACGAA
>NC_068419.1:24985676-25010833 GCF_023724105.1 Carassius gibelio
CATGAAATCTGTTACCAGCATGTCACGTTTCTCTTCAAAATGAAATTATATGTTATAAAGGATAATTGAGCACATGGTATTGAATTTTGCACATCATTTTAAGACATTTTATAATAAATTATATATATAAACTGGGTAACACTTTAGTATAGGGACCAATTCTCAGTATTTACCAGTTGCTTATTAGCATGCATATTATTAAAATCCCATAATCCCGTAATCCTACCCAATACCTAAACTTAACAACTACCTTATTAACTATTAATAAGAAGCAAATTGGGAGTTTATTAAGCCAAAACTGTTTGTTTACTAGCGAAAAATGGACCTTAAAAATAAAGTGTGATCAAAAGCTGTATTTCAGTAGTTCAGTAATGAGAATCCAATGACAATTATCACTGAAAATGTCACTCAGAATACATCATAGGCGCTGAATTTTGTTTAAAAAAACAAAAACAAAATGATGGCACCTTTTTTCTTTTTTTTTCTTTTTTTGTAATTGAGGGTGAAATGTGACCTGGACTGAGGTGTTGTGTGCTAGGCTGCTAAAGTGCTAGATAAAGTGCATTCACAGCATAGATACTGTCCATAAACCTTAATTTTTAAATAACCTAGAATATTCCTTTAAATGATAAAAGGCAACAGAATCCGAGAGAGAGAGTAGAAACTGGCTGGCCTTATAGCCACTGTGTCTCTGTCTAATATTATTATACTGTACGTGCAAGGCCTCCACCCTGATTCTTTCTTCTGCGTTTACTGGCAGTGTTCATCTGAGAGCCTTGCTGAACAGTGGGGGAGTTGAGCTCTCCTTAAATGTTTTTTCTCAGAAATCTCTTTCACTTTAAGCGAGTGTTACTATACTTTTTTTAGCAGTTGTTCTGAGAAAAGAAATCTGACCACCTCTACCAGTCTTTTGAGCAAGTTAATCTCTCCTTCAATTATCCGCTGTGCTGTGAAATTCTATGCAGAATGTGTCACGTCAAGAATCAAGCAGAATCAGTTCAGAAACAACGGCGAGATGAAAGGTGGTGGAATTGAGCTCCACTATCTCTCTTTCACACTCCGTCATCAATAACAGACACAGATTACAGATTGATCTGCTGTCACCCAACGCCAAGGTAACCATCTCCTCCAAAAACAGGCCCTATCTGAGCCAACAACACAACAGCCGCTGGAACAATTGTGGGTGGGTGTGTGTTTGTCTCCAGTGAATGTGTGTTTGTTAGCATGTGTGTCTCATTGCGCAGAATTTATGGTGAAAGAAAGATCTCCCTGTAAAAGATGCAAGTGTATGTGTGTGTGTGTTGAAAGTTTATAAACTGTTCACTGGACCTCAACCTGATCTCCGGTGAGAGTGTGTGGTAGTCTGGGTATGTGTGTGTTTGTGACATCTTTGCTGTGACTGATGGAACAGCTCTGTCAACTCTACTGCCCCTTGTCCAACTCATGATGAATGAGATGATGTCCGCAATGCATCCTCTCTCCCTGACCGCTGGCCACTGGTGCTTGACAAAATGTGTGTGTGTGTGTGTGTGTGTATGTGTATGGAAGAGAGAAAATCAAGGAGACAAATACAAAAGCCTCAAAATGAATTTAATCTAACTATGACAAACGTGAAAGTGCCCCAGGCATGTTTTAATCAGGCTGATATCCGTATTAACAATGCAGCGCTGGTCACTTTGTTCCGCTGTACAAAAAGTGTATGTGTGTTTGTGCTTGTGTCAATACACAATGGTGCAAATTGACTAAACACTTGCGCTTTATTGCCTATTACTGCCTGTAGAAAACAGGAGGTAAACAGAGCTGACATAGTGGTTAGAGTATGTGCATTGGTGCTTGAAAAATGAAAAGGAGTTTTGAAATCGGCCTGTCCTCTTCCCATCTTAAAAATTATTTTTGTTCAATCCTTTTGCTATTGGTTAAATTGACAAAAAGCCTCCAAAAATGATTTTTTTTCCTGTATTTTAAACAGACATTTTGTATGCCTGAATACCTACATTTGAATTGAGGTATGAGACAGAATACAGAATAGCAATTTGAATGAAAATTGAATGTGAAGTAGAATGAACTTCAAAGTAGAAGTAGCAGTAGCAGAAGTATTCAGTTTTTAAGACATAGATAGACAGACAGACAGACAGATAGAAATGATAGATAGATAGATAGATAGATAGATAGATAGATAGATAGATAGATAGATAGATAGATAGATAGATAGATAGATAGATAGATAGATAGATAGATAGATAGATAGATAGATAGATAGATAGATAGATAGATGGATAGATAGATAGATAGATGCCATGTCACTTCAGTTTATATTCCAATTCAACCTTTTCTCAGCTCAATTTTTTGTGTGTGTGTTTTCTTTCTTTCTGCTACATCCATTCAGTTCCAGCCTCTCCTCCCTCCCCTCTCATCCAATCCCGGCTATCAGAGCAGGCAGCGGGCAAGCTTAATGAAATATCCTCGACATTACGACCTCGATCGAATGCATATTTACATTTCCACCTGCAAACCCTCCCTCTTATCTGATTCTCTTATTTCACACTTTACCTGATCGTTTTACAAAGCCCAAATGAAGGTAATTGGAGATAACACCTCACGGCGTCCAAAGACATTACTATGTCTCTGTTAATAACATATTATCCACGTAATTATGCCCAAATTGTCACGCCACATTTAGGAGATGTATTGAGATTGAACAGCCCATTTAGCGGAGGCCAGACTTCAACAAGAAAATATTCAGGCTGACAAGGGAATTGTTTTCATTCCGGCAAGTCTGTTATTTTTATGTAAACACATTTGATATGCAAACCGAATAATAATGACAAGGTAAACGAGTGATCCACTCGGAAAGACTGATGTTTATTTCTCCCTCTCTTTTTTGGTCCTCTGATATGGAAAATACTGAGTATGTTGTCAGTTGAATGTGTCAAAATGGGCACAGTGGAATTATTAGTGTGCAAATTTGCATTAGATTCAAAAGAAAAATGTGACTTTATTTAGAAATGTTCATCCTTCCCAGACAGAGAAGTTGTCTTGAGAAATAGAACTGTAAGGGCTTGTTCTTTATAAATGCACTCTTAAACTGCTGCTTTGATATTGAGGAGCCCCTGGGTATCGTAATGTAGTGGTAGCCGAAGTTTGCCAATGCTTCTGCAAGCATCTTAAGGAGACTGCGGATCCTGTTTGATTAAGTCTGAAACAAACAAATGACTGCATCTAACTTAAAGGTTGTTTCCTGATCTGGCAGTTGCTTGATTGTAATTGACCCCTGGGTCGGTCCCTTCTCTTCATTCTCAGGCCAGTGAGGTCGTAAATGGAGCACAAGAGGCTCTCCGGTAGGGTGCTTGTTAGCAGACAGATGCATAGTGAACTGTGTCCCTTTAACGCTGGCAAGTGAGCTCTTCATTTGGGTCATTTGTTTGGAATTCCTGGTGTTTTGGTGTCTCTGCCCTTGCAGTTGTTTACACACAAACATACGGGGACAAAGACAGGGGTTGCGCTTGTCAACACGCACCTCTCCCACAGCCTGACATGAGCCTGGGAGATGAAGAAAGACACTCCTACACTGGCGATTTTGCTTGGTGGCTTTTTGCTGTTTGTTTGAATCAGGGTTGTGCAAAAATCTGAATTGAGGAATTGGCTCCCTTTCAGTTCATAAGAATGAATTGAATTGGCCACACTCACAGTAAATTGAATTGGAATTAGAGGAAGACGGATTTCCTGATTTGAAAGCCATGATTTAGGTTTCCATTGCTCAAATTTGTGTTTCTAGTTATTCATTAATTATATTCAATTTCAATTTGTTATTTTCCTTCTTCTTTTTTTTGCTTAAAAATACCATTCATTCGAATGCAAATAGCAATTCTGCAGCTTGTTTGCAGACTCAATTCAGACTTAGTATTATTTAGCATTTTTAGTTGAATTCTGAATGGTGCACAAACCTGGTTTGCTTAGTTTATTTGATTGACATCTGTAATGGATGTTGACATGTAAGAAACCGGTGCTAAGAACACACTGGCGCACCCTCTTACTGTTTAACACATTAACCCAATGTATTTTCTGCTTATTTGCCATTCAAAAGCCATGACAACCTGTGTTGACAATAGCATTCTTTTCCGACACTAACCTCTCTGAAACCATCTCCATGCATGTTCTAACACGCCCGCCACAGGGGTCACCCAGAGCCCGCACCACTGGAAACAGCCGATGTATCAGAGCTGGCACGGGTCCAGGGCTTGAATCATTCCCGTTCGACTTCACTCCCAGCATGCGTCGGAACAGAATGGCTGGTTGAACCTGTCTTGTGCGAAACACGGCTTTTGTTTTACTTACTCGGAAAACATTCGAAGTGTAAATTTGTGGCTCTCCATCACAACCTGCTCCCCTCTGGGGCATCTTGCAGCAAATGGCAGCCGTTGCGCACATAGCATCTTTATCTCCCCATATCTCATTTTGGCTCTTTAATTCCCCTCTTTCCAGAGGCTGTATCAGGCTGATAAATGCTGCCCTAGAGTTGTTTTATGATTGTAAAGAAATGCAGATGGGTTCTAGAGAGAAGCCAAGATGCCCCTGCCAGTTCTGCTTGCTTTCCATTTCCTGCCTTCCTATTTGTTTGTCTTTATTTATTATGTTATTATTTTTTGTCCATTTTTTTTCAGCCCTGCCACAGCATGATAATGGGCTTTCACTGCTGTTAAGTCTCCAATTTCCCCTGCCCCATCCCTCTTATTTTTCCATCTCCTCTGGCCTTCGTGCCAGAAACGTGACGCTTGCTTGGAGAGATAGAGCTGCGGCACTCCGTTTTGATTGGCGGTCATCACTCACTCAGTTTTACTCAGTCTCTCTCTCTCTCTCTCTCTCTCTCTCTCTCTCTCTCTCTTTCTCTCTCTCTATCTCTTTGGATGAGTTTTGTTTATACGGCACAGCCCTCGGCCCCTAAACTCCAGCCTGCTCTGCATGCCATGTTTTGTGACCATTAACATTGATGTAGTTGTGCTCACACTCAAAATGGGCCAGTGGCCTCATGCAAACAAACACATGCTTACAAACAAACTCAAACAGGACAGAAATGGACTGCTTCTATGATCTTGCTTATTTGTCCTCTATTGTCTTTGGCAGACTGATCAGAGTCTCATATTTGTGAAAAAACGTTTTAGTGGAACATAAGAAAAGTGACCAGTCGCCCTATTGTGTGCTGTGATCGACTGAAAGAGCCAAAATAAAGACCCTTCCATCTGGGCTGACCACAGAGAACTAGGCCAAATGATGAGCCCAGGAGGGAGACTCGGGTACCACGCCATATGTGATGTTGGACTCGCTTGATAGCAACTACAGCCACTTTAACGCTTTAGCGTTTAGTCATAGTTACGCTAATTTAAAATATATATGCACAACTAGTCGAGTCCCTGTGGGCTGGTTGAGAATGTGCACTAATGCCGATATGAGAACGCAGGCTTTGAAGTGCACTACAATGCGGTCTTTCCATATCTTCAGTCAACCAGCGCTACAAGCACAGTTAGAAGCCACACCTCACTCAACTACTTCTTATCAACAATAACATGCACGCATATACATGCAAAAACATATGCACGCACACAAACGCATACAGACACACACACATTTTTGTCTTCCTCACAGGATGCTCAGTGGTAGAACTCCATTGTTTCTCAGGCCAGTTCCTGGTTTTTATTTTTTTTTAGTTCCTCTGGTGAACATTTACAAGCCACAGACATTCCCTGTCTGTTCATGTCAACTCTAAACAATAAGGGTTAGGATCAATGAAATGTCTCTCTAATCATTTTTTTTTTTTTTTTCATGCATAAAATGACTTGAATACATGATGAGCAGTTAAATTATAAATATAAAATTGGGTCACTTTATATGAGCTGGCTTTAACTCTTATGTACTTACATCAAAAAATAAGTGCAATGTACTTATTGTGTTAATATTGTATTGCAGAACACTTTTGCTGCTTTTGAGGTGGGATATGAATAAAGTTAAGGACATGTTTGGTGGTTTGAGTAGGTTTAAGGGATTCACCCACAGGTGTAAGGAATGGGCCAACAGTATAATTATAAATATAATTACAGAAATTAATTACAGATGTTATTACATGCAGGTATTTTTAATATAGATACAATAATGTAAAAACATAAAAATCCATCAATCATTCATTCATTCATTTAAATGCAATAACATATTAGGTAGGTGAGGCCTAATATACAGTTGACCCTAAAAAGGTATTATTAACCTTTGTCTTTATCTTGAACACTCTCACATGCCATTCACTCATTGTATGTGTGCATATGCTTTATGATGTAATTTGGAAAAACAGGGTCATGTGATGAGTTCGTTTGCATAGACACACTGTGCTTTTGCATTATTTTGTCTTTGCATGCTGGAGTTCGCTGTGTGAACTCTGAGTGTTTGCGTGTGTGTATATGTGATAGCCAGCACACACAGAGTGTGTAAACACACCAATCATGCAAAAAACCCATTAGCAAACATCAGACATCCCCTGTACAAGTTCAACCAGTCACGAACTGTTCTTCGGCCGACCCGAGCCATTTATGTGTAACAGCCTCAATGGATGGCAGAAAAATGGAGTCTGACAGTAAGACATGGAAATGACGGAGAGACTCTGTCATTTGTTTAAGTCAGAGAGCTTGCCTGAACACCACACTTGAATCCTAATGGGCAGCACCAGTATGAAAGAGCTTGCTGTTCAATGAAAAACGATGAGAGGCTGGGAAGGAGGGATGCAGGGAAGGCGGAATAGGAAGAGAGGGGTATTGATCTGCACCTCAGAGGTGTATTTGCATAGTCAAGATCAAAGATATTTTCAACAGTACCAATACTTTGGCCATCTTTGATAGAATAAGGTAAGCTTTTGGAACTGGAAAACACTCACAAGTGCTAATCCATAGCTGAAAAAATTATTCCAGAAATATGACTTTTGAAAAAGTGAATCCAAAAAGTTTGCATTCTTGTGTCTTTTTAAGTGGTTCCCTATTTAATTAAGTATTAGCTGAAGTGGTGAAAATGCTTTTTTGAATAGCATCAAATATTTTAATTGTTTATTGTGGAACTTTGTACTTACCTTTTTTAGAAAAAAGGGATGTGGCGAAGATTTGTTTGAGTTTCACTGCTAAAGGAATGCAGTGCTATAAAAAAAGAGGGTTGCACTTTATTTTACAGTACGTATACTTACATGTACTTATAGTGTACTTACAGTGTATTTATCTAAGAAAGTTCTGGTTATACAAAGTAACTACATGGGGTAGGGTTAGGTTTAGGGTTAGTACCTAGTTATTACATAGTTATTGTAATTACTATAATAAGTACATAGTATGTACATGGGGAACAGGACTGTAAAATAAAGTGCTACCAAAAAGAGAGTGAATTAAACAAGCAAATGAATAATAAATAAATAAACACGTAGGGAGGTAAAAAGTCACATTAAAGTAAAATAGAGATCAGAGACGATACCATGTTAATACTGTTGCATCTAAATAAACATGGAAAGCATCCATCTGAACGATTGCAGTGTCATCACTGGAAGCTAATATTAAGGATTATTTCACAATTAACTGATTCGTATCGCTAATTAAGATAGCTATGAGAAGGTTGTGCCATTGTTCGTGCAAGGAAGGGGAAATTCGATCTGTCTAGTTGATATTCACATGTTTTTCTTGTTAAGTCATACTGATTTATAAAACAGTGTCATTGCTCAAACAAACCAGACAATGGCCGATGTCCTGTCCAGCTGTGGCTATTGTCCTGACCAGCATTCCTTCGGGTTTATGCGTCAGACACAAAAACAGACAAAGATGGGGGAAATGATAAAATTCAGCGAGTTTTTGTCTTATAGGGTCGGTCAGAACATCTCAGCAGCACCTCGCCTCATTGAGTGAATTTACACTATTGCTTTGGCTGAATATCAATGAAGGTTTATATGTTTGTGTGTAGATGAGCATAGTGTGTTGATGCATTTTTATGTTTCTAATTGACGTCAATGTGTTTGTTTTTCTCAAGGGTGATTTGTGTATCCTGATGATCTGTTCACAGCTGAAATATTTCTGTTGGTTGCAGGAATCATTTCATTTGCTGCTTGATTCGACTACTACATGGTCTCAGAAAACTCAGTAATACACTACCGTTCAGAAGTTTGCAGTCAGTAAGAAAAAATATATCTTTTTTTTTTTCTTAAAGATGCATCATTTTGATCAAAATAACTATAAAGATTTTTTCTTTTTTTTTTTTTTTTTTTTTAAATTAACATTGATTTTTTTAAATGGGTATTCATCCAAGAATTATAATAGCTAGATTAGATTATGAATATGAAAGATAGATACTTTAAAAAAATATATCTTACTGACCTCAAACTATGCAATGGTAGTGTAAACCAGTATGATAATTTTCTTCATTTTTGCAATTAAAACTATTTGTAATTGTTGACTTAACACTCTGTATTCTGGGACGTGGTGCATTATGTCTCCTGTCAGTCACCATGATCAAAAATATCCCTCTTCCCCGAGGAGTTGACCCTGTAACTTTTTGAAGTTCTAGGCTTGCCAGACACTAAGAGGAAGTTTGAGTTCTGGCATGTGGGTTTACCATCTGTACTTCAAATGACGGCATCTTGTTTTCTAACCAAACGCTCTAAAACGAACAGGACTGAGTTTAATAATTTTCCTTTAGCAAATGAGAACCTCTTCAAAATATGAAGCCAATAACATTACTTCCAGTAAACCCACTGGAGGCTTTGGAGTCACCAGCCAATAAATCACACAGCTTATAATTTGCACATGAACACGACTGTAAGTCTCTGGCATACGAGAGCTGTAGGGAGTCGCTTCATAATTGTGCTAATTATCATTGAGGTTTCGCTGGTCACTTGTTTGTTCATTAATTTCAAGGCATTTCGGGAAATGAGCAAATGTGCCTAATCAGGAAGTATGTAGAAGCTAAGTACACATCCGAACCCGCACACACATCATGTTTTCTGTGGAAACTCTGTCTGGCTTGATTAGCAAGAGCGGTCGATATCTTTTGATTGTTGGGTTTGCAGTAGCAGGGTGTTTTTTTTTGTTGTTGTTGTTGTTGTTGTTTTTTTCTTGTTTACTCGTGATATGATCTCTCTATCTGCTCTCTCCTTTTTGCACACTGTCCTGTTCATGCCACCATATGTGAATAGTTATGCACTTTAGTCTTTTAATTATTTTGATGTAAAGAAAACAATACAGGGCCTCATTGAAAGCAGGAGTGGACACCGCGAACATCAGTGTCTCATCACATCTAGTGCTAGCATTGGAAAATATAGCACTTAAAACAAACAAAAGGTGTACAAAGTGAGTGGAGGAGGCTTTGTGTGCACATGGAAGAGACCAATGCTTTGTCTGAGGTGCATAAAAGTGTGCTTTGTATTCTGGGAAGAGGTCCTGAACTGTGGGTTCAAATCAGATGCCTGTCTAAGAACACAAAGAAGTCTCTCGCTCTTTCTCTCTCGCTCTCTCCCTTTTATTTCTTATTTCTTTGCCGCCTCATAGATCTAATTTTACCTTTGCTCACTAGCCACAAAGGTGACATCTGGAAGAGAAAGAAAAAGTGAAGCAAACAAACAAAAACTTAATTTCTTTTATGACCAGAACAGTTTGTCATAGGGTGTACAGATTGTGTAACCTTCCATTCAAAAGACCAATTTTAGATAATTCCATTAAATGACAAACCAGTTGTTAAACATACATCAGGTTTCGCGGCAATACATGTTCATGGATGCCCGAAGTTTACTGATGCGTCAAAGCATCTTGACATGCAAGGTTTCTTAATGTGGAAAAACTCAATTGTAGGGAAGCATGAGGCACAACCTAACAATTTTTGACAATTCTAATAAATCCATGTGGGTTTAGAGTATAATTAGTTTTTGTCCACATTAATTTAACACTTTCACTTTCACACTTTGTTTCATAATTACAGTGTATATGTTTTTCTATATTTACCTCAAAAAATGGCAGTGAAATGTGACAACCTGCCCCTAAGGTGGGGTAAATTCTAATATGTGAGGGGCATGTTGTAACAAAAACATATTTTTACATTTTGACACTCTTTTTCTCTATATAGTTTTGATGTGGCAACTATTAAGTGCTGTAACTTTGGTTATGCTAGCAAGTGTGGAAATATTTAAACCAAACGTTATAACTAACACCACATTAGTTTGTGCCCCGTGCTGCCATGCTTTATTCTAAAGCCTAGAGACTTTTATCATATTGTAGTTTTACATTTGTTGACATGATGTTCCACTGGAAGCATTATGTCACCGAAACTTTGTGGCATTTTAGATGCAGATCTGAGATGCGGTCAAAGATGACTGCAAAGGAATGACAAATACATTTTTATGTGTATGCGTGCCATCAGGTTTATAGAGGACTGAGACAGGGTTCATCAGAAGGCCTTAGTACAGTGAAATGTTAGTGCCACTGCTGATGAAGTGATTTGAATGGTGCAGGTATTATTTTGAACTGTCTGTCTCCCTCGAGAATGTTTATTTTTTTGCATTAGTGTGTATGAGTGTGTGCTTGTGGAGTTACAGCAGTAGTCCTGGTGAACAAACACAATGTAGAGATGATAAGCAGCTTCCATACTGTGTGTTTTTGTGAGTTTGTGTTGTTGTGTGTGTGTCAGTGTGTTTGTTTGTCGTCTCCTGGTTCTGTGGAATTCTTTAGTGTCTCTTGGTTTCAGTATCCAAGGCTAATGAAGAAGCCATGTTGCATGTCAATGTTTGTTTTTGCTAGACTTTTTTTACCCTGTGGCTGATCCAAGATCAGACTTCAGGCATTCCAAACAGAATGCCACATATGTAGCATTCTTTGGGACTATGTTTTTTTTTTTTTTTTTTTTTTTCAGAATTCCTATTGGGATCATTGCATCTGTCATCAGGCAGACAGCTTCCCACCCTACGTATATATTTTTTTATTTTTATTATTTTTATTATTTTTTTATTAAATTTTTAATTATATTTATAATCTTTTTTTATAAATAAATAAATGATGTTTTCATCAAACAATCCCCCCAAAATGTATTACATAAAAAATAAATAAAAATAATTGATATATGCTTTGATATATATAAGATAATTATTTTAAAAACATTACAAAATATTACTAACCCCAAATGTTTGCACTAGTCATACCAGGTGTTTTTTGTTGTTGTTTTTTTTTTTACTCACTTTTCAGAAATTAATTTATGATTTTAATTAATTGTTAATCATTTTTCCATCCAACATTTTTATACTATATCCCAAAAAAATGCATCAATCGTTTAACAGTAGAATGTCATCTCTCAGTTCTTGCCAATGTCGCCCTCGCTCTCGTCACCAAACCCTTGGCTCTGTTAAACATGTTGTGACGGGTACAGTATTCGAAAAATGAACCATTTAAAATTATGTAACAGTCTGTTCGATCGTTAAGAAAACTTGCCTTTTTTTCTCTCCCCATACAATCTCTGTGTCAGTATAAACACACCTTAGGCTACAGACACAAATTACTGTTTAGTTTTCATTTCAGAACTCTTTGAGCTTTATTTTTTTCCCATGTCTATCGCTTTTTTGCATCTTTGTGTGGCTATTTTAAAATGAAAAAAAAAAAAAAAATAGCATTTAGTCTTCTTAAATACGTACACAGCCATTATGAAAGGTGATGTCTGCCATGTGTTTTATAAGCATAAAAAGAATTGTCAGCAGTAACTTGCCATGACCTCATTGTCTGCTCATTTGCCTATCCAGTAGAGCACAGTCCTATATTCATATTTCAGCTGGAGGAATAGAGTGGATGTCGGTAATTGTGTTGGGCTGCATTCGCCTGCCTATTGGCGTCCGTAACCTCTCCTCTGAGCGTAGAGCACCATCTGTTCCCCACTCTCTCTGACACCAGCACCATGTGTACAGATTCATCATTCTGCATGCAAGTGCACAGTGAGAGATAGAGGAGAGAGAGACTTTGAGTCTCCACCGAAACCCACATCAGATATGTATGCAAAGGAACCGGGTCTTTAAGATAAGATATTCCTAACCCTGGTCTGATGAGCTTCACAAACAGCCTGAAATATTTAGCATTTGTAGGGAAGAACTATAGAGTTGACCAATAGAGGGAGATAGTAAGTATACTGCCACATGGTGTTGCTTAGATGACTTAGACAACAACCTCTACTGCTCTTTTTAAGGTTTACACAAGGTTTATAGTTTCCCATGTGAATTTTAAAGCTGGTTTAGCAAATGCCTTATCTGGCAAAGCGAGATGCCACTCTCGCTCTCAAAAAAATAAAATAAAATAAATAAATAAAAATATATATACATCAATTTCACTTGGCAGGTGCTCTTTCAAAAGATACTAGTATGTATATTTTAGATGTCTATATGTCCCTTTAAGAAACTAACATGTACTGTTTATGGGTAAATAAGGTACAAATATGTAACTTTTAACTTATTTTTCTGAAAGTGTACACACACAGTCGAAATATAACTTTTCAAAGTACACCATTTGATAGTGAACGAACACATGCGGTGGACACATACCCACTAAACAGTGTCATCCTCATCATCTCTCCAGATGTCACGAGTGACAAAAAAAGTCTTTGTACTCACTTGAAGTAAAGTTGTAGGTATATCTAAAACCCTCACATAAGTGTTTGTCAAAACACGGGCATCTGTTGTTGTCATCTCTAGTAGTTTGTTGTTGTTTCTTTTGTGGCTGTGAAAAAAACGCACCCGGCTAGTGTTGCCATCTTGTGGAGAAATTAATTAGTGCTAAAGGAAAAAATCTGACTACGCAATTTGCGTCATACTAAGAAAGTAACTTTCTTTGATACACACACGCACACATTGTCTGGTTAGCATTCTGTTTAAAAAACAAAACAAAAAATATTCAATGAATGCTGATATAGCTGCACAAACATCTATATTCAGCCGATTTTAAATTGCATACTTCCAAGGGAGTCCTGCGCTAGCTCAGCAACTGCCTTTGAGATGAATGCTAATGCTAAGTGTTAGCTTTCCCCAGATTCTATAACCCTTCTTGATGCAAACATACATGCACACACTAAATCATTTGTAGATGCTCGCTCCCCTCCGTCCCACACGCACAGAGTGGGCTATATTTAGCGTGTACAGTGTGATAAAGACCAGCGCTGCAGGCGGCAGTGGAGTAGTCGCCCATCATTCCTGCCGAGGCCACAAAGAGAGGCAACGGGAGAAAAAAAATGAGGTGCCGGCAAGAAAGTGACAAAGAAGGAGAGCACCTTTAAAAAGATGCAGCAAGCATAAAATAATGAAAAGTGAAGTAGAGGGGAACGCAGACGTACGCACACATGCTTCCACTTTTTCCGCCTCTTCTTCACACGTACACATCGTCTCATCTGCCTTTCATTTCCTCCTTCCTTCAGACACCTTTCACCCTTCTCTCCATTTGTTTGATATCAGCACATTTGAAGGTATAAGAAAACTCGCACAGGGTGATGTGTAGGCAGTTGATTCCACCGATATGCTAAAGTTACAGTAAATTTAATATATATCCCATTTGGTTTTTCCTTGGTATTTTGTTCTGCTTTCAATTTCACAACAACCCGCGAATGTCCCAGTGATGGCACAGTTCCCGTAACAAGTGGATGCTGAAGACCTGCCAATGTTTTTTGTGATGCCCATGAAGTCGTTCCGCTGATTTACAGGCATAGGCAGCAGAATACACACACATGGCCCCCTGCAAAACTGCCTGAAACCTACTGCCTTATTGCAGTAGAGGCCACAGAAGCAATTATGGATGTTCACCTGCATCTGCTCAACTATCCCATAGCACATTTCCTGACATGAGGTCTGCGTTTAGTCTAATTCAACCATTAAAGCCTGAAACTACTATAAGTATAGGTGTTCAGGTCTGCTTGAGCAACGTTGCCAATTACCTACATTTAAAAGTAATTGGACTTTGTCACCGTGTAATAATCAAAGTGAGCACTAAAGGTAAATTAGAAATTTTAAGATTAACTATAAAGCACACCTGTGTTGGGTTAAGTCTGCCTTTAACTTACCCTTGGATGTAACCTGATCTTTAGATCTGTTGATTCTCACGGGAGCGTTGACGTTGACCACCATTGCAGTATGTGAAAATGAGTAACCTTGCTTGAGTTTTTTTTGCACTCCCTTGCAGATTCCTAATAAGTGTAAGCTAATATTGCTCTAACAAAGCAAAATGCTCACGTAATTAACCTTTCAACTTGCACACACACACTTTTGTTTACAATGGAATCCAAACAGCTAAGGTTACAATGTAAACATTGGATCAAAAAATGAATGTAAACCTGGAAATAAAGTTATAATCTATTTTTGCAATTAATGTTATTTATTATATAAACATATATACTATATAATTTATAAATAAACAGTTTAATTAAAATGTAAATATATATATATATATATATATATATATATATATATATATATATATATATATATATATATATATATATATATATATATATATATATATATATATATATATATATATATATATATATATATATATATATAGATCTAATCACATAGGAAGAAAACCCTACATTAACCTTTAGATTAGGGTATGATGGTAATATCCATTCATATTATTATCCATTCTTGCTGATATCCAATAGGCCATATATCGACTAGCAGTCATTTAACTTTAGATCTCAATGTGTGTGTGTGTGTGCGTGCGTGCGTGCGTGTGTGTGTGTGTGTGTGTGTGTGTGTGAGAGAGAGAGAGAGAGAGGGAGAGAGAGAGAGAGAGAGAGAGAGAGAGAGAGAGGAAGTTAATCTGGTCTTATCTGTGTATTGCCAGCAGCTATCTGATAGCAGGATGTCTAGCTAACAGAGAACGCCACTCAGCTCTTTTACAAACACTTACCAACACACACACACAAATAGACAGGCATCTCTAAAATGACCTCCTGATTTTCTTCAGAGGAATAAGAGGTTGTTGTTTGTAAGTAGAGATAGGGGGAGAAATAGAGAGAAAGAGAGATACTCAGTGTCCAGCTGATTAATGTCCTGCTCGGAGAGAGGGAAGGAAAAATGGAAGCAAAGAGGGAATCAGGGAATGAGAGGACCATGGGGAGAGGAAGACAGGAGCACCAGAGGAAGTGACCTGCCTCCCAGGTCTGTGGCACATTCTGTGAAAGTCATACACATTAACACAGCAGTGGCCACTGTGAAGGTGAAGCCACTGAGTCTAACTAGCTAAAGCTAAAATCGCTTACGATTCCCGCATGAGGTCATTGTGAGAGAACAAAGCGTTTAAGCACTAATGAACGATTTGGACCTATTATTCATCATTTAGCAACCCTTAAAAAGATGTTACCATGGTTACCACAGATTCTACTCAGTGTGAAACCATAAATTACAGTAATTTTTGGTGTTCAGTACAATACAAATAAAGCTCTATCAGCAGCATCTGTAGCCATTGTCGGAGAGCACTGATATGTATTGACCCATGATGAAACATTTTCTGTACAGTAATTTTATTCTATTCTGCTAGGAACTATGGTTGCCATTGTAAATATTTGTTCAGAGATATTATCTTTATTTTAATTTTATTATTTGAGATACAGTGCTAATTAATATTTCTTAATATTTTCAATATTTAAACAATGACTGTTACCTCATATTTTATTTTCATACAGACTGCAGAACAAATCCATTTTAAAGTTTTAAAATGGCTAAATTTGGCTAATTTGATGATAACATGCTAATGCTAGTCAGAGGCATGTTGTTTGGTTGAGTGTTTTTTTTTTTTTCTTGTCTCTGATGTCCTTCCATCAAGACTCTTTCATCCCTCCCCCTCCAGAGATAAAAATCATTTACACGTACAAACACACACACACAGACACACACACACATACATACCCGCACCAAACCTGTCTGAAAATACTCAGGACCGTATATACCGTCGGGAATAGATGACTCAATCGATGTCCTTCAAAGAGACACAGTGAGTGACTGCTGCTCATCACTTTATCTCTGCCTCTTTCACTCTTCTTCCATCTTAATTTTCCTCTCTTTTCATCAGAAAAAGAGATGGGCTAAAGGAATGACAGTGATTGAGAAAGAGAATGAAGGAATTACTGAACATCAAAAGGTGACCACGTTGGTAGAAACATTTTTGACCAGCCTAAGCAGGTTTGCTGGTTTTCAGCTGGTTGGCTCATTGGAAAAAGTGGACCCACTTTATATTAAGTGGCCTTAACTACTGTGTACTTACATTTTAATTAATTATTTAGTACAATGCACTTATTGTGTAGATACATGTTTTTTACAATGTACTTATTAAAAAAAAAAAAAAAAAAAAAACGACATGTAATTACATCTGTATTTAATTTATGTAATTACATTTATAATTACACTGTTGACCCATACTTTACACCTTAACCCACCCTTAAACTTACCCATACCTCCAACCCTCTCCCTAACCTTACCCATATCCCACCTCAATAGTAGCAAAAGTGTTTTGCAATACAATATGAACACAATAAGTACATTGTACTTATTTTTTTATGTAAGTACATAGTAGTTAAGGCCACCTAATATAAAGTGGGACCGAAAAATTTACAATCACCTACATTTTGCAGAAACTCCACAAAACACCACTATACATACAATTAACTGCAATTTCTAGCTGAAATAAACACGAGACTCAGTAAAACAACTACTACTTTTATTCTTTTCTACACAATTTATGAATACAAGGACATATTATCGATTAATAAAGACTTTTGCATGGTTCCTTGCTTTTGCCATAGATGCCACATGATTTGTAAACTGATACATTTTGATGGTTATATAACATAACCAGCTCCACATGTATGGATTTTCTATTGTAGTAAACTTGCTAGGTAGCTCCACTGGTGCAGCACTGCATTTGTGATGTGGAGCTCTTGGGTCCGATGAAATACGAGTAATGATAAAACAACACAGATACTTGTAGAAGTGAGCTAAAATGTCAGCAGATATTTTTTTTTTTTTTTTGCTCAAATTTGTTTGTAACAATATCGGTCAGGTTTTGGGTAGGGTTTAGTGCACGTTGGTGTGTCATATTAAAACACAATAGAGCATTAAACTTTTGGCGCCTCTTACTGGACATTTAATTCTCGAACTGTCGTGTGGTGTACAACAACCAAAATAATGAAACACTGCCGGATTCATGTTCATCTGTTTTAAGGTAAAACTGAACACAATTTTAGCTCCACTTACCGGACATTTCACTTTGAAAGTGTCAAATAAATGTGCAAGAAGTAAAGTAATATTTTTAAATATCCCCAATTTACTTTAAAACCAGTCAATAGGCCAGTCTACGAGACAAGCAGACCATCTTAGGCTGGCTTAGACTGTATATTCAGTGAGGTAGTATGTGTTTGCAAAGGAAAGATGAAGAGGAATACGTTTCAAGGCACAATTTTTCCACTTAAGGTGACATATAACAATAAATATGTATCAGCCAGCATCATTTCCGTGACATTAATCGACAAAATCTGACAAAAAAACTACATATGCCTTTCGTATGCGCCATTTCAACGTTTATATTATAGCCTCAAAGGGCCAATAGTCATCTAATGTAGCAATTGCTCAATTCCTTCAAACACAAAGAACATCAAGAGAGATTAACTATTGAGCCGTTACTCTGTGGTATCGTTTAAAGAGAGGGAGGTGTCGGGTTTCGTGAGTTTATGTGTGTGTGTGTGTTTGTTTTCTGAAGTTTGCCTGAAGGAAAACATATATCTCAACAGCTTAAGAACTCACCCTCTCTTTATAAGTGCATGCCTTTAAAGGAATTAACTCCAGTTGAGCCTAGTATATGCTAAATATTTGTGTGCGTGGGTCGGGTTATGCTATCTACAGTTGGTCCCTGTAGGGATAGTAAAACCTGAAATCACCTGCATTGCGGGGAACATAAACATGCTAAATAACGTCTTAATGAATATCTAAAAAAGGTTGCAGAAAGGTTTATGAGCGCATAGTTTTGGGACATATTATTTCAGTCTACAAGATCATGGAAAGTCCCCACCATGACAAAGTTGTAGTGGTTGCACTTTATTTTACAGTACGTGTACTAACGTGTACTTATAGTGTACTTACAGTGTATTTATCTAAGAAAGTTCTGGTAACACAAGGTAACTACATGGGTTAGGGTTAGGTTTAGGGGTAGGTTTAGGGTTAGTACCTAGTTATTACATAGTTATTGTAATTACTATAATAAGTACATAGTAGGTACATGAGGAACAGGACTGTAAAATAAAGTGCTACCGTTGTAGTTATAGTAGTTGTCTGTGTATGGGCCTACTTTGGATTTATTTACTTGCCACCTGGATTCTTTAGAGAGAGAGAGAGAAAGAGAGAGAGAGAGAGAGAGGTCTTTTCGTCAAGAATGTGTTTGTCACTCGTCTATATGATGAAAGAGGAAGAAGATCCAGACCATCAAGTTCCAAAATTACATCATAAAAGTGCTCCATACATTGAAATGGAAGTCATACAATAGTTTCGTGGGAGGAACAGACTGAAATATAAGTCTCTGAAGTTGCTGAAACTGACTTGATGATAAACTGTGACGTAAGTGATCGTAGCAAGGCAAGTCTGAATATAAAGAATTACAAAAGAGATATGAGAAATTAACATTTTAGTCATAAAAAAAAAAAAAAAAAAACTTTTGGATCTTAAAGTTTCATTATATTGAAAACAACTTAACATTTTGCTAATTTTGCAAAGAAAGTCATATAGGCCTAAATGACTGCTCAAAAGTTCAACAAGAAAGATATTTTTGAAGAAGTGTTTATTTCAGAATTCAGTGATGAATAGAGATAAATTATTATTATATCAATTTCAGTTTAAGATCAATATAGATAATGCACACATGCTGTATATATATATATATATATATATATATATATATATATATATATATATATATATATATATATATATATATATATATATACACACACACACACACACACACACACACACACACACACACACACACACATTTTATTTTATTTATTTTATATTTTTTCTTCTACAATGAAATGCATGTTTCCAGTACATTTACACATGACTTCTCGCCCGTCACGACTGTGTGTGGTTTTGACCGTATCTTTCATTTTGGTTTGGTGGACTTGAGTTCACACGGATATTGGAATGAACATTTTCTGTCTGATTCTTAGGAGGAACCAATTGTAGCAGAGCTCAGGTGTTTTAATACCAGCTCACAATCGTCCCCAGATGCCAGTGTATGAGTGTCTCACTGATCGGAAATACCCTTGACACTGTAACTTCCAGAGTAATCTAAACTGAGCTGATAAGTGTGTGATTGGCATGCTGCGCTTGTGTTGCCAGCGATATCTGAGCGTTTGAGAGCTGATATGTTTGGTGCACTGAGGCAGTAAATTGAAAATATATTCACAGACACTCTTGATGTTTTTAAAGTTGATTTGTTGTGTTGAAGGGAGATTTGGGGGGCTGTGTGTGTATATGTGAATATGCAAGTGTCGCTCTACCTCAGTCAGTACTGTAATATATCCATCACGGACCCCTGTTGCCATGACAAACCATAAGACCTGTCACTCCGTGTTGCTTTTAGCTGCTCCTCAGGTCATGTGAAAGGAATTCAAATGATAACATGACTGAATATTGAGTGTGTGTGTGTGTGTGTCTGTGTCTGTGTGAGTTTAACCGTGTGGACAAAACAAGGCATTGTTTGATATTTATAGTGTTTTGAATATCTTGTAATTCATTCTAAGTCATCTGTTTTTCCTGTCTAGTCTGACCGCTCATTTCCATTTGAGTTATGTTTAGTAGGTCACACTTCATTTCCATTTAAAATTTACATAATGCCTATTTATTTTGCAAAACAGATAGGCGCCATCCATGACAGTGGCAAAAACAGGCATTTAAGGCATGATGAAATGAAGTTCTCTACAAATTTGTGCAGCTTTTGATACCGAATTTGACATGGAAAAGTGACAGTCTGGCTGCTGCTCTATCACTAAGACACTAGCACCATCCGAAAAGCACCTTGGCTCTGTTGCAAAGCGTTTGCAGAGCATGTCTGTCTGAGGGCCTGTTGGAGGTTGTTAGTCTTAAATCAGGTGATTGGGCAGCTGCTGTCTGCTCACATCTCATCTCTCTAATCCACAGGCAGAGTTTAGACCTGGCCCGCTGGCTTCTAGCTGAATAAGACACACATCCTAATGTAGCATTAAGAGCTCGTGTTGGCGAGGCATTGGATGGAATGGGAGGGAGCGCGACAGAGCTATAGAGAGTAGAGTGTTGTCTCCCTGCTCCTCAGGGGGAGGATATATCTGCTGAAAGCCTTCAAGTTTGCAAATGAGTCTTGACTCGGTTATAAATGAAGTGGGGGGTGGGGGCTAGGGGGAGGTGCTAAATATCTGTGTGGTTTGACAGTACAATACTGCCTTTCTGAAAAGAAACTAAAATCACAGCTCTATCAACGATTTTAAGACCACGTACCCTCAGGGTGTAGCTTTTGATTCATTTTGTCATTTAGATTCGTTTAGATTCAGTTTCAGACAAAGTCCATTTTATTTCATAATATGGCATACTTTTGAGTGAAAGAGGTCCTTCAATGAGAAACTATTCAGAAGGGGTCAGTGTGTTTATTATTATTATTATTATTCAAGAATGCATTAAATCGGTTTCTGTTATTATATTATATTATATTATATTATGTTTTGAATTTATATTTAATAAATATACATTTAAAAATTATTTTACAAATTAATAATATAATATAATATAATATAATATAATATAATATAATATAATATAATATAATATAATATAATATAATATAATATAATATAATAATTAAGTTAGGGAGGAGGAAAACGATTACACAGAACATTATTTCTTTGGAATAACATGGAGAAATATGTATTAAGACATTAAACAAGGCAAGTTTGATTTTACATTCGCGTAAAAAATCAGTTCCATTCCCACACGACCAAATGAATCACTCTCTTCATACTTTATTCTTCACCTTATCTGTGCACCTCACTCCTTCCATCATATCTGGCTTGCTGGCGCCTCGGCATCTCCATCCCTCATAGTCACCGAAATCACTCCCACTTTCGTCTCCCTGCACTCTTGTCTCTCTCTCTCTCTACACATCTCTCTGATGCTGTTAACAGGAATCAAAGCTTTTCTGCAGTTTGAGGACTGAGGCAGGTACTTGAGTCCCACAGGTGCTTTTTCCCAGCTAACCAATCCCGTCCTCAGGCATAGCTGTCATTCCTTACATAACTCAACCCTGGCACCTGCCCTCTAGCTTGGAACAGAGGGAGGGAGGTTAGTAGTGGGAGCTGCTTTTGTTTGTGAGCGAGCGCTGTCTTAGCTGGGGGCTAAACTAGTAGAATTACACCAAGAGGGAGAACAAAAGCAGCTTTTACAAGAGGTACAGAGAAACGAACTCTCTGTACACACATATTGTGCTCGAAACCTTCTCTGTATTCTGTTCCACTCTCTCTTTTACTCACCTCAGTTTGGGAATGAGATACAGGAATCATATTATCATAGGAGCACATCCACTGTATCATCTATGCATACGTGTTTGTGCAAGAGTATGGATTAGAGTTTCACAAAGTAGCCCTTCACTGTCTTATCGTCCACACGGACAGAGAAAACTAATGAGGAACGGGATACAATGAAACACACACGCATAGATACAGATGCAGGGATCCAATAAGCTCAGAGCTGCTCATCTGGTATTATTCACCTCGTCTCTTATTGAACAGGGAGGACAATAGAGCAGTGTGTGTGTGTGTGTGTGTGTGTGTATTCATCCACACGCACCCACTGGAGACTTTGCACTCTTCTGTTTATCAGCACAAGGGGATGGCCGGCCTCGTAGCAGATACGGCGAGTGGTCTAAAATAAATCCCTCAGCAAAAAAAAAAAAAAAACATTTGCCTCTCTGAATAGAAATGTTGTGCTTTACACAAACGTGCACTGTGCAGCTTATCTTTATTTTATCTGGAGCAGAGGAGAGGAGCCATGTGTTAAAAAGACAGGCCAAAGTGTTACATGCTGCAACCAAAGGTTTTGAAGCCTCTCTTGAGCCATTGCGTGCATCAAGATGGTGGAAAGCTCCACTAATGCCCTACTACCGTTACATCAGATGCACTTAAGGGTTGGCTAATTATCTCCAGCTCTTCCTTTTCCATTCATTAAATTTAGCAACTGCAACACAGATGAAATAAAGGGGATATGTCCTCATTAATGGACGTGTTTGTGTGGTGGAAATTTCCATTCACCCATACTGAAATACTGTGTGATAGGTTGCAACATAGACATTTAGTTGAAAATCAGTGTTAGTTGAATTGCTCTTGCTTAATAAAGCAACAAATCAGCAACATCCAGCTACAGTAAAGAAGGAATGCTGAGTTGCTTGATTAAAAACTTATTGTATTACTTAATTAAAAGCTCACTGTATTATGACGATTATTGTGTGAGAGAGATGGACTGAGCGGGTGTGATTACCTACATCTGATTACTTTCATCAGCTCAATCTCAATCTCATATTCACAATAAAACATTACTTTGAATGTCCGCTGAGGAAATCTTTCTATTTTTGTCGTACTGCTCACTGCTGCTCACTGCATTTTTTACCTGCTTCTTACAAGCTGTTATTAAAAGTAAAAATAACTTCCATTCCAGTCTCTTTTAGTATAAAAGTCGTAAATGCTGATTTCTGAAAGAGTCACCTGTCACCATCTAATGGCAGAACAATGTCACAAAAATCACCATCACAAACACGCAAGACTGTTATAATGTCAAAATAATATATAATATAAAACATTATTTAGTGAATAATAAACATAAACAACAGCCATCATAAAAGCCATGCTCTAAGATACAGCATTAATGTTACATAAAATATAGTGTGATGAGATTTTGCTTTCAGCAGAAACAATGTTTGCTCTGGAACAAATAACAGATTCATTAGACCAAAGACTGCCCATCTGATTTACCCAAAACAAATTATATCTTATGTTTAACCGGTCGTGGCTGTTGATGCCCTGGAGGTCATGTCTCCGAAAACGTTGAAGCAAATTCTCTAATTATCTTCATTAACAAAATGTACATTTGAAGTCTAAGTAAATTCCCACCTAAATAAAAAGTCTTATAACTACATTATGTGGCACAAAACAGTATATATGTTTTTCTTTTTACACTTTTACTTCATTACTAATATGATCATTATTTATATACTGTATAATTTTATAAGAACATAAATGAATAAGAAATGAATAGTTATTCAGCAAAGAATGTGGCAAAAATACTTAGTTGTTAAATACATTTAAAAAAAAAGTATCAAGTAACAAAGTATCATGGTTTTCATTAACATATTGAGCAACACAGTTGTTTTCAGCATTGAAAATAATTTGAAATCATAGGATCACATGACACTGAAGACTAATAAGGAGATTGCAATTCCAGATTGCATTTTACAGTACATTAAAATAAAAAACAGTTTTTTTTTTTTTTTTTTTTTTACTCGCAGTAATTTTACTGTATTTTTGCACAAGATACTTTAGTTTTTTCTAAAATATTCAGACTTTTAGTAATACAGTTAATTAGCTTAACCATATGCTTTTTTCAATACTTACTTTCATGTGTAGTTGCAGGTGTGCATAAATAAGTGCCTGATTCAGTCATAAAATCATCTCGGAGCAACTGCCCCTCCCCCAGCGAACAATCGTCATTTCTTTCAGCAAACGTAAAGTATCACATTCACAGCAATACAATCATTATCCATCCTCTGCACAGCCTTTATTAGATCTGGCAATGGAGGCACTTATAGTCTGGACGGCAAGGTCATCTCACCTGTCTTGGGAAATGCTTTGCGTTCTCCAGAAGACCGTCATTGTCACCTGCAGACAGTGTGAGATTAAGAGCAGTGCGGTCAGTTATTTCTCTGTGTTACGTTGGAAGTTTCCTCACACCCAGAAACAATTTATGTGCGACGCAAGCAGCTTTGGGTGTTCAGAGAAGAGGGTTGTGCAAGAGCATGTTTACATTGAAAATTAAACAAAACAAACAAATCGCAGCTAAGCTCTCAAACCGAGTGTGTGGAGGTGAAGAGGAGGCTGAGAAGGGAAAAGGGAGGCAGAAATGAAGTAGTGTTTCCCTGGGGCAACTCGATAGCATGATATGAGGAAGGAGAGAGAGAAACAGAGAGACTGAAAGTCTGAAAATGAAAAAGAAATGTGGTTGAGGAACATTTCTGTATTATTGATAACAGTGAGAGGATGAGTAGAGTTCTTCTGCTTGTTTTTACTCTCTGTCTCTCTCTTTCTCTCTGAAGGTTTGTGCTTTGTGATTGGTATGTGGAGGGTTGATGTGTTTCGGAGAGCTGGGTGGCTGACAGTGGTCTCCGTCTAGCTCCAAATGCCAATTTGCGAGCTGTCTCATTCCATCTTGACGAAATGTCCTATTCTCTCGTCGGTGTGCTGCTGGAGGGAGGGGTGGGGTGTGAAGTTGGCTTCTCCTGTGGGAGAGCTGTGGCTTCTATCATCCTTATCAAACCTGGCTTCTGAAGTCACACTGGATTTAGCTAACACTTGCTTAATACACTCCTCACTGAGTCTTAGGTGCGTGTGAGAGTGTGTGTTGAGGTCTCTGTGTAACGTATTACTCTGGGATGTACAGCCAGCATGTGCCGAGGGATTTGCTCTGAGACGATGCATACATAGTTAGACATAAGAGAAATAATGTATGTGCAATTGCTAATGGCTGTGGTTCTCCGCAAAGACTCGTGCTACGATTTCTACATAGATCAGCATACCTTTGTGATTAGTGGATGTTGTATTGCATGGAAAGCAGCATCTGCTTGCTGAGTGCTAATTAATTTTTAATATTCATGTTAGCAATACATGATATATTTTATTATCTTTTAAAATTTATGGTTAGTAAGAAATATTTTTGAAAGAATTCTCTTATTCTCACCAAGACAGTATTTCTTTTAATTTTGATGGAAACAGTTTAATAATTTTGTGGAAACCTTGATACATTTTTTCTTCTTAAATGAATAACAATTAAAAAAAAAAAAAAAAAAAAAAAAAAAACA
>NC_068419.1:25011333-25036750 GCF_023724105.1 Carassius gibelio
ACAGTCACGTCACACTGTTCCGTAAAACTTATGTGACCACAGGTTTGGAATGACGTATGAGTGATTTTATTTTTCAACAAACTCTTCATTGTATATGCAGAGACACTTATAAATTTGAGGCAGGTCTGTTGGTTTGTCTGACCAATGGCAGGAAAGATTATTTTTTGCAGTTTCTTTTGGCACAAGAAAAACGAGACAGACCAATTTTTTCTAATTTAATCTTTACACACTTGTATGCCAAATTTCAAATGTACTACACAGTTATACAAATCTTCTATTGTATATTATGATACTTTATAGAGATTTTTTTTAAGTAGTTCCACAATTCCAGTTCCACATTTTCAAATATTATAGTGAACAGTGAACTTTAAGGAAATACCTTGTAAAATTAATGGTCCTTTTAAATGAATTACATTTAAATCAATAATACATTATTTTAACATATCTCTATATATTTATGAATATAATATTTATTCATATCATAAATTATATATATATATATATATATATATATATATATATATATATATATATATATATATATATACATATTCAATTATATGCAGTAATTTAATTATATATGAATACATTTAAATAAAAGAATATCATAATTGCACTTAAAACATTTACATTTACAGTCACACTGGCTATAAAATAAATGTTTTAAAATATGTTTTCAGCAATAAGTATCAGCTCTAAAAGTAAAATCTCTGTATCAGTGCATTCCTAGTTCAAAGCCTCAAAAAGGAGACATTTTTAGCAGCAACTAAAGCAGTCTCTGGGCATATATGCTCAAATGAATGCTGCAGTGGTGTGAAATTGGTCATTTTCAGCACTCCTAGACTCTTGTAAAAGTAGAAGAGGGTGCCTGAGGTCTGTTTTCCCCTCCTCACACACAGCTAGCAGTGGGAGGCAGGAAGTGGGGCCTGAAAGACTCGCTGGATGCGCGCTATCATAAGGGGAAGTTCCCGTTCCCATTCGCCGCTTTACAAACCAGATGTCTCATGGCCTGGATCTGGTTTTTTGGTACGGAGCGATAGTGCCAAATGTGCAGTGAGTGCACTTCAAACTGACGCTGTAAGCAAGCGTGCTTCAGATAAATGAGGGAAATCAGGATCGCGTGCTAATGTTTTTGCATTTTTAATAGAGGATAGAGAGATTATGAAGCTTTCGCTCGCTCTTGAGGCAGGCTTTACACACACAACGTCTGCTAGTCGTCCATTGTTGCTGTGAGCAGGTGTGTGAAAGGTGATAACATAGTCTGCTTTGGGGTTCACTAAAGCTGGGGGTTTCACCTGCCCACAAACACACACATGCAGGCCACCAGCCGTTAAACCGTTCCACGTAGCAGAAACCAGGTGCAATAACCCAACGCTAGAGCTCTCAGTTTCAGTAAAGATCCAGCTGAAGTCAGTATCTGAATGGTATTCATTAATATAGCAATGCATGATTATCAGGGGGGAAATTAACATTCATGATTTCTGTCATAATGTAATCAATCATAAATTTTGTATTTGTGTTAATTAGCCATTTTCTGAATTAGTATAGAATAGAATTATACACAGAATGCAAGAAACACTACCATCACATTATATTCAACAAAACTGCAGGTTTATGTTTCTGTGATGGTGACAGTAGACTCATATACTTGAATGTTAGTTTAGTGTTAGAGGGACAATGAATTAACTTTAGCTTTTGCATTTTGGTACCCTTGTGAAAAGAAGTAGAATTTAGCACGAAAAGAGCACTTTTGGAAATAATATACTTAAGAGCAACTAAACGTATTGATTTGGACACTTAAATGCACGTTAATTAAAGTTAAATAAAAATGCATGTTTTTGTTAAACCACTTAACAGGACTTAGGTACATCTTTATCTGTAATTTCACAATTACTCCCAAAACGTTAATACAAAGTGCACTTTTTAAAAGTTTACTTGCGTGTTAAGAAATATAGTCATGAAAGCACGCTTTCTTCCAAGTACACTCAAGTGGCTTTTCGTTTCATTAATATTATCTGTACGTGCACACTTTAAAGATCTGAAGTACACTACAAGGGCACAGTCAATAGAATTAAGCACACTTCTTTTCCCCAATGTTAGAATTCTGGTCAATACTGAAAAGCCAGTAATTATTTTCATGTTATAGCTGATAACAATAAATGTCAGATTTAAAAATTCTGAAGTATTTTGTCTGAATAAATCAACAATAAGCCACCGAAAAATGAAAAAAAATAATCATTGCATTTGCTAAAAGTGAATTTGTATTGCTAAAAATTAATTTGAAACAGTATATTTATTTTGAAAAAGTATATTTAACGTGTAATTAAATTATTCGTTTTTTTGAAGAGTAACTTTAAATGAGTGTTATGAAGGCAAAGGTAAAAATGGAGGGAATCCAAATGTAAAAATAAGGCAATGCACAATTAAATATACAATATTGGATTTTTTACAAAAATATGTTTGAGATCCAACAATAATAGGCTCCAGCAGTATCACCACAGACCCCAACAGACATGCCTGTGGCTGCTAGAAGTCTAAAAACGCTTAATTACAGCCGTAATCATAACCTTGACTATTTGATTAGTTCTGCAGCCTTAAATATTTCCTTCCTTTAAAAGAGTTCTTTCTTTCTTCCTTTGTGCCATAAAATGATGGCGAATGGCCATCCATATGAAACTGCATCCGAAAGAACTGCGCAAACTTACGTTCTCCTTTCATTGTCATACCTCGAATGATATTCTAATCAGGGATTTTTTAAATCCCCCAACATACTCAGCCCTCTTGATTTCTGTGCCAGAGAAGTGAGTGGGGGGGGGGGCTCGGGGGTGGAGAAAAAAAGACAGCATATAGTGTGTTTAAAAGTCGCTGGGATTGGTTGTGTAGTTTGAAGGAGCAGTCAAATGGGAGCATGCATTAATAATGCATGCCTGGCTCAAAGAGCTCTCACACAGGAAACACAGACTGGGGTTCAGATCAGGGTAAGGAGAAAGAGAAAGAGAGAGAGAGAGAGAGAGAGAGAGAGAGAGATTAAAGAACAGTAACAGGCAGGAATCACTGAGGTTTATTAGATTTTAACCTCACAATTGTATTTTTTCTCATGTTGTGATGTGTTTTTCTTATTCTAGTCTTCAGCTTTTCTTGAAGAATCCATTAAATTGTTTGGTTAATGCCCTTTTTAGTCACGTGTTTAGACATATTTCCAGTTTTAAAAAGGAAGTTTGGGTTAGACATTAAATATTTCACTTCCTAGTCATTTGATGGTGGTATTGAGGGTGGGGCATTCACATTCTAAAGAGCATATGATTGGTCAAAAATCTGTGTAGTGCAGGATGAGTCATCGTCATTCAACCTCCAAGCAAATAGACATGATTAAAAGTCATGGCGTCTTCAAAAGTTATTTTTTTTAGTTTCACAATCATTGCAAACCAACAATGTTGTTGTTGTTGTTGTTGTTGAATATCTTGTTAATTTTCTTTCACTATTTCATGTTGACTTTAATTCCTTTCCAACTTCAAGTAAAACTTGCTCTATACCATCAGAATTATACCAAATCGCACCTGGTTCTTCTACAGTAGGTCTTCACTAAAAGGCCCATTGTCCTACAAGATTTGCTGGTCCCTTGGTGAACATTCAACGCTGTCGGTGAGTTTTGAGCTTCTGAAACAAACCATCGACCGTTGACTGTACCCTGAGGGTCGCCAAAAAAAGCTACGTAAGTGGAGCAATCTAGAAACGGATCTGGAAAGAGCTGTATGGGTGTATTAGCCCACTAATGACTGCAATAAACATTCATTGCTGTCGGTGGGTTTCCAATGTACACAACTCACTGATCAATGAATGCAAACTGCGGTACAAGAACCTCAGTTAAAAACAGCAGGAGTCATTTGCACAGTGTTAAAAAGACAGCAGAACACTATCAAAGGCTAAAGGGATAAGGTAAGTCCACTATCTACTTTGTATATCATAATAACAAGATGTTTTTTACACTTTCATTCAACTGACACTATTCATCACAGATGAATTATACAGTAGAAATGACTGTATTAGCAATATTAGATAAACAGTAGTGCTATTTTATTGAATACCGCACGGCTGAGTTTCACCTGTAGACAAGAAGCCGCATGACGTGCTTCAGGATTGCTCCAAGAAAACACAAATGCACCAGTTTCCCAAAAACTGTCCTACCAATGCACTCCCTGTTCCACTTCAGCTCCACATCACTAGCAGATCTGGTATGGATCGTTGTGAATATGGATACATGGAGTTGTGCAAACACTATCAAACCCCCGGATATACATATTCCATGTGCTTAAAATCATTTCAGGCACCTTAGTAATCACACAGGAAAACCCTCGCAAACACCCACAATGCCCTAGCAAGCAAACATCACTCATATCGGCTTTGGAAAATGGTGCTCACTCAAACAAAACATGTTTGAACCTGGCTCGCAACATTTCCTGTACTGATTCTCCTCATCACCAGGTTTATTATTGTTAACTAAAACAATTAGATATAGATATATCATAGATAGATAAGGGAACCCCAACTGTGTTTATTTTTTATTTATTTTAGAAATATGTATTGTAGGCTTCTATACCTATGTGTTATAATTTTTTACCTTTTGTTCTTTAATATTTTTAGTTTTTCATTTAAATGTTAATTTTGTTGTATGCATTTGTCATTTTTAATCATTTTATTTTTAAAATGTGTATAGTATTTATACAGTTTCAGCTTTTAGTTTTATATCTGATAGTAGTTGCTTTAATACTAAAATTGATTGTTTCTGCTGTCGCTCTGGATAAAAGTGTCTGATAAATGAGTAAATATATTAAAACCATTTGTGTCAATTGAAATTAAAATAAATATTATATAAAAATATGATTTTACAGAGAACTTCGTCTTTTACTTGTTTTACAAATAACCTAAATAAAAATTGGAAAGGTTGAAATGTGTGTGTGCGTGTGTGTGTGTGTGTGTATATATGTGTGTGTGTGTGTGTGTGTGTGTGATAAAAAAAAACTTTAAATAAAAATACATTCAAATTAAATAATAAAAATGGGAAAAATACAAAAAATGATAATACAAATATTAATAAAAACTATAACAGTACATAAATAATACTAAAATGACACTGCTCATCACCCCGTTATTTCTATTCCTAACAAATATGGTTAGCATATCAAACTCAAAATGCTCCCCAGACACTTCAGCAATCACATAGTTCTTCTAGAACTTTCCCAAGATCTTCAGGAAAAAAATATTTCGAACCCAATTTGAATTTATATTTCCTCAATGATCACCGCAGGAGAACATGTCACAACATGTGCACAAACTTGCTCTTTTTGTTTTAGACTTCTTCAAACACACTGACATTTCCTATGCAACCAAACACAGGACCGATTCAAAATTCATATAATAGTTCTCAGTGTATTCGGTGCACACTACAGTAACTAAACCGTACTATTGTCTGGTCGGTGGATGGCTGGGTGATGCTTTGGCTGACCTCTAAACCTGGTCCAGACTTCTCAGCATCATCATGCTAAAATAAATCTGGCCTGAAATAGATCACAGCTCAGCACAAAACCCCAAATTGCATGAATAAATGAATGTATAAAAATACAACAGTTACCACTGAGGAGCTAAGCAACACCTTTTTCACGCTCATGTATGCTGACCTTCCTGCACAAGAGTACAGAGAAACACCCAACACACTCAGTTTATGAAAAGATTGTTTCCCCTTTTTTCAGCAGGAAGAGATAGAATCATCTGGAAACAATCCCAGCGTAATTGCCCTGTTTAGTTTGCTTTACGTGCTGGGAAATTTCTAACACATTGACATTTTCCAGTCAGCCTAAACCAAGCTTTCGTCTTATTTTTTTCCCCTGCTCTTTCTTTTCTCTATTTGTCTTTTACAGTGGAAAGTGTCTGAAGTGAAGGAGGAATACGGCTGGGTTCGTGTCTCTGCTGCCTATATGGAGATTTTACTATGGTGACCACTCTGCTGTGACTCTGAGAGAGAACTGACTCACAGGACTATAATAGCATTAAAACCCACAGCATGCAAACAAGCGAAGTCTGGAGAGAGTGCACTGACCACAGTCTTGGCCTGTGTCTTGGACTTGCTTTTTTCAACCATAAATTGGTCTTTTGCTGCAAAAAAATATACTTAAAGTGAGAGTTCATCCAGAAATTGACATTTTGTCATCATTGGTTTACCTTCATGTCTTTCCAACCTGTATGACTTTCTTTATTCAGAAGACCATGCTAGTCACTCTTTTCCATGCAATTACATCAAATTGGCAAAGCAGTATACAAAAAAAAGGATAAAAAAATGGACATTAATTGGATGTCCATAGGATTTGTGATTCTTCTGAACTGGAATCATTAGAAAAATGAACAAATCATGTTTTACGTTGTTATTCAATAAGATTAATTAAATGATTCAGACTGGTCTTAAAAATGAATTCAAGATTAAAAAAAGAACTATTCATTTACAAATCAGCCCTCTGTGGGAAAAAGAGTATCTATTATGGAAATAATATAATTTAAAAGAATATACTTAGGTGTTAACTGAATGTAATGTTTACAGACTGCATATTATTTCTATTCAATTTAAATGTATTATAGTTTAAACCTATATTACATGCAATTACTTAAGCTTTTTTGAAAGACATAGCAGTCTTATATATATATATATATATATATATATATATATATATGTGTGTGTGTGTGTGTGTGTGTGTGCATTTTCAGTCCAGATCACTAAATATGGATGCGAACAGCACATAAACAGCATAACTGACAAATTTATTTAGCATTTTATGTAAGCAGATTATTCAACTTAAACAATGTGGGGCAGCATGAAGCATGAAAATCTGTTTTGTTTAATTTCATATCGGGCTTCTGTTTCAGACAGATCGACTATGATAAGGGTTAATTAGATAATCACACGGCAGGCTACGTAACACAGAGAGGAAATGCGAGTCTGTGGGTCTGTCACATAAATCAGTGACTCATGCTAGTTACATTCCCTTCTCCCTCACTGAACGCGCTGATGCTACAGGAAGTGACAGGAGAACAGTCTGACCCATTTCTGGATGACCGGGAAGCACTCCGGCAGCCTGACCCCCAGTCAAACACGACAAGCAGAAGATGCATCAAGCATAAAAAGAAAGTAACATTGTTTGCAACAAACAGTGAACTAGCTCTTCCTATATTCTGAAAGGAAACACACAATGGGGTCTGAGGTCACTAGTGAGGATGCTTCTGTTTTGTATTCTCAAGTTTAAAACCACTTCTAGAACCATTACAAATCATATTGCAAGCACTAAAAACTGAGTTTTGAATTCCAAGAGGTGTTAATATTTCAGACATATTTCTAATAAAAATTCAGTAACAATATACATTGTTATTTAATTTGTATTAATATTTTGGTCATATGGATGGCCTTTTTTGCCACTCTTGCTGTCTTGGTAAATATGTACATTTTAATTAATTTAATTAAATTTAATTTCAAGTTTTGGTTGAAAATACATTATTAGAGGTACTTTTAATTTCTCTCTATATTTACCGTAATTAAATAAAAATACAAATAAATCATTCTTACTGACATCATCCTTCC
The DNA here is from genome assembly GCF_023724105.1 of Carassius gibelio. Classification (NCBI taxonomy): domain Eukaryota; kingdom Metazoa; phylum Chordata; class Actinopteri; order Cypriniformes; family Cyprinidae; genus Carassius; species Carassius gibelio. The sequence continues at coordinate 25,018,955 of NC_068419.1, forward strand.
TTTAAGCAAAATCTCCTCTTTTAATCACTTTATATAATGTTTTGTTGCAATTTTACTGCAAAATGCTCATATTTCTACAAAATCCACTTACTGTGTTTGTAAATCACTTATGACGGATAAGTGGATTTATAGTGAAATATCAGAATTACATTCTCTCTTTGTGGCACTCAGTAGTTTCACTAGCTTACAATTGAAACAAGTCCTGTAATGAAGCGGTCAACCTTGTTACCTTACTGAAGGCATAACTATATCCCAACGCATATGACATGTATATTTTAAGCTAGTTCATATAGCTTGAGCAAAATGCTAATTATTAATGCGTAAACATTAAATGTTTGTTAGAATGTTTACAATTCTACAAAATAATAATTAAAAAAATCTGTGAACTTAAGTTTAGCAATGTTTGCTTATTTGTCCATTTGTTTATCTAACTTTATAAACTGAATCGGTTTCAGAAAGGTGCTATAAAGGATAAAACATTATTACGATAAAAAAATAAAAATAAAATAAAATCACCTTAATCGAACTAAAAAACACAAATTTCAAAAAACAACCCAAAACGTTGTACGGAAACTTTGAATTAAAAAAGCACCTCCAGCCAACTTTTTGAAAATAGATAAAGTTAAGTGGGGAAAGCAAGAAATAATGTTTGAGAGAGAAGAAGAGAGAGGGAAGGTATGTGTTTGGCCCTGTTATGTGAGGACAGCAGAGAAGCATGTGTTGGAACAGAGCCTACTGTCTGCATCTGGGTGCTGGGTTCATCGAGGGCACATGAGGTGCAAAAGCCCTATATATTCAGCCCGCTGCTCTCTACTGACCCCTTGTGCTTGCCTCAACAAAAGCATAACGATTTGGGCATCTGCACAAATAAAACACTGACTTTGTGTCTAGAGTACAGGGAGAAAGTGAGGTAAGATGTGTCAGTGGGTAACATATGTCCCCCCTTAATCTAGCAAACTGCTCATAATTACTGTCAGGTGCCCTTAGAATAAGTCCATTATATACAGCTGCATGTGATTGAGGGACGCAAAGGTACATAAGTTGTTAGCATTTGTAAAAAAATATGTAGTTTTTTTCTTATTAGCATATATTTTTACACATTTTAAATCAAAGTGAATTCGTTTATCTAGGCCACATGGTTGGATCAATTCGTGGCCCTTGAGATGAGGTGACTGAGGTGCCCTTGAGCAAGGCACCGAACCCCCAACTGCTCCCTGGGCCCCGCAGCACATGGCTGCCCACTGCTCCGGGTGTGTGCTCACAGTGTGTGTGTGTGTGTTCACTACTGTGTGTGTGTGCACTTGGATGGGTTAAATGCAGAGCACAGATTCTGAGTATGGGACAACATACTTGGCAACATTTCACGTCACACTTCACTTTATAGAATTCATATAAATGTCACTGTAGTTAATAAAAACAAAAGTTAATAAAAACATTTGAGCTGATAATTTAAGCTACTGTAGTTGCCAAGGAAACATTTCTATTAAGTCTATTAAAATAACTAAAACTAAAAAATTTATTCTGACATATTAAAAAAACATAAAACAAAAAAATAAAAACAAAAACAAATAACACTACTAAAACATTAAAATTAAAATTAAATAAAAACTATAAAATTAAAATTAAACCAGAAAATATAAATATAAAACCTAATTCAAAATATTACTAAAAACGTTATCAATTTTAATAATATAACTCTAAACATGGGTTATTATAGTTACTTCCTCACCTGAAATAAAGTAAAAAATTTTACTATTTCAGGTTTTCTACTTCAAGATTTCAGAATGTGATTTCAATAATAATTGTTTGTGAAATTGATTATCTATTTCTGACTGAAAAAAAAAGAAGAAAAATGTGTGCACTGGTATATATGGTTTATATGAGGAAACTTCCTGTGTCCCCTTAAAACAAAAAGCATTAAAAAAAAATAAATAAATAAATACATACCAAACGGTGTTCTGAAATTGTCAGTAGTTTTCTGTAAGGGGTAGGTTTAAGTGTAGGATTGGTGTAGCACGAAAGAAAATAGTTTGTACAGTATACCATTACACCTATGGAGACTCCCAGTAAACCACAAATGCAAGTGTGTGTGTGTGTGTGTGTGTGTGTGTGTTCCTTTGCATGCATGGGTCAAACAACAAGCCTGTGTCTGGCACAACATCCCACCGGCGAGTGTGGCGACCCTCTCCACAAATCCAAACAAAAACATTTGCTGCCTCCCCGGCTTTAACACAGCACCCAGCGTGCTGACTGGCCCCCTTTCCCCCTAATCCCATTGGTCACGCCAGCCACACACACTGGGGATTGGACGGGGAGCTGGAGTATCCATGGAAACCAGAAGGATGGATCAGAAAGTTGACAGGTTGCTCAGATTAAGGGCAGTGCTTTTCTTTTATTTGGGGTTTAGGCCCTACACAACTCTATTAACACTGAAACTAATGCTGAACATAGCCTGCAAAACACACATGCCGCCCCCCCCCCCCCCCCCCCACACACACACACACACAGAGAGAGAGAGAGAGAGAGAGAGAGAGAGAGAGAGAGAGTGTGTTTACTTTGCAACTGGATTTGGATTTCAGACTTGCCGGAATGAAGGGGGATGTGCAATGAATAAAAACATTAAAAAAAAACATAATTTAACACCTCAAGTACTACCAAATCAACATGGCTAATGTAATATATAGTATACTGCAATTAAAATGTATGTTACTGTGCAGTTGCCTTTCTATTTAGTTTTTATATTGTTGAGTGGTGCTAGGTTTAGAGTACGGGGTGATTTAAGGTGATAAAACACATTTTAGTGTCAATTTAATTTATACCTTGAAAGGGGTATTTAAAAAAAAAAAAAAAGGTTTTCGAAACAACATACTGTTAAAATGTTACAGAAAAAGACTGTAAAATGCTACAGTAAAAAACAGGTTAATAAGGTAACTGAATTATTACTGTACATTGATTTATTTGTAATTTACTATAAAAATGCATAATGCTTTTTGCAAATAAAACTATGACTTTTACAATTTATGGTAGAAATCAACAGAACATTCCCATAAGCCACTATATGACACAACATATATTTATAAGGTTTATCACTCAGAATATGTCTTTTAACATAGAATTTCCAAGACGTTGTTTTCCACTGAAGCATTTATTGTAAAAGCTATAACCATGAGTTTGTTTTCCAGTGTTAAATGCATGAGTCATGAGTCTTGTGCATTACCTTTGTGGCTTTGAGTAATCAGTATTACTAGTGATCAGCAAGATTGGCATCTTTATGGTTAATGACGATATAAATTTGATACAGAAAAGAAAAATGCAGACATAAAAAAAAAGGTAACCAGAGTGCAGTGCTAACGTACCCATTTCACCCTTACGTTTCCAGCCCAACATAATTCAATCACAATCTCAGTAACAATAGCCCTTTCTCTGGTGTGCTGCTTCAACAGGTCCCTCATGACTCTTTTCCCTCATCACAGCTTCCCAGAGGTTTACGTGAAGCAGTCACACAGAGGTCAGCAATGGCTGAACTGAAAATGACCCTTTCCTCTTACAGCCAACACCTGGCACCGCAGCGTACACACAGAGAAAAGCAGAAGGAGGGGGAAAGACAAAAAGCAATAGAGTCTATAGAGAATGGAAAACACTAAAAGAGGAAGAAACGTACTTGAGATGAACCTGGACATCAAGAGATCTGTGAAAACAATCAATTCAGCCACTTTAAGGCAACTCAACCAAAGTTAGTGGGCGTAAAATTCAAATATTTAACTCTGCTGGTTCACATTAAAAACACAATTCTGAATTTGGATATAATTTACTATAGTTTAGTTTCTGAAACTATTACAAACACATAAAAAATTGATAATTGGCGATTTAAAAAACATATATTTTAAAAACTGGCATCTAACATTCAAAACCAAACTATAAACTTGAGTTTGCACTGATATCTTGTTCATCGTGTTCCAATCCCAGTGATTTCTGGAGGCAAACGTACTTATAGAAATAACCAATCAATACACTATGAAGAATGTTATCCAAGCAATCTCACTGGATAGTCAGTACGAGTGTATTATTATTCTTGGAGCCAGCCAAATGATCACAACAAAGGTCAGAGGTCAAAACTAGAATACACAATCATAAAATTCCAAGCTCAAATCCTAATGCAGAGAAATGCTGCCTTCCTAAAGTGATATACAGAAGCAGAAGGCATCAAGGCACATTCATATCAAATCTTTGCTTGCATTCAGTCCTGTAAGATGCTGGTCAGATGTACTTCACTGGTAATAATATATCACAATCCTTTTTTTTTTTTTTTTTATCAATTTATGTTATGTTGCAGCTTGAAACCAAAAAGCTTCTTTTGATTTCAAAAACAGCACCTGTTTACAGACTTGACTGAATTGGATTGGAGGATGTGTCATTGTATTTTGGTCAGCAAATTGAGTAATTACAAGTATACAAATAAAACACAACACAACATTTATTTCTGCACGAATACATGCTAAGCAACATTTAGTTTGTTGAACCACAGTGCAAAGCAATGGACTATAGGATAATGGATGGATAATAGGAAGCCCCCTGGTGGACATTTACAGTTGACACACTATAACCTGTGTTAGCTTTTAAATAATTATGTTTCTTAACTTAGAAATCTACCAAATGTAATGCTTTTTATAAAAAAAAAAAAAAAAAACGAGCATAGAAAAAAGTAAATTAATTAAAATTATTTTATATTTATTTAACCCACACTTCTTTGTTTAAAAAAAAAAAAAAAAAACACGAAAAAAAATATTTGTTTAAAAATAAATTGACCTTACCTTGCTCCTCTGCATCCAATAGATCACCACAGAAACCTGTATTGAGAAAATAATAAAATTGTATACAGTTTGCATAAATGCAGACACAGAATGAATGTGTCTCATACACACAACAAAACATATGAAACATAAATAACATATGAAACACACTTTGTTATATATACAAAAACCACATCTGACCGCCAGCCACATGAGAGTTTAGCCTTCACCCTTCAATATAAGCCAAAGGTGGAAGAGTGGACCTTGGTCTGTGTGGCATTAAAAGCATCCATTAGCATAGCAGTGGCTCTGCATTTCACCTCAGCTTCCTGTTAGCAGTATAAACAACATGAACCAGTAATGATGCTCTTGCCTTCTGCCTTTGGTCAAAAGTTCATCAGACAGCCCTTTAAGATCAAACAATGGAATTTTACGGCTCTAATTTCTCCTATCTATGCCAATTATCGCAAGGTGTAGATAAGAAACCCGTCCAATCTCTAACTCGCACCGCAGTTGCTGGGTTGTGGAGTAAAACACTGATTTAATTTTGATTAGAAAAAAAGGAAAGATTATGGTGGCAAGGACATTTTAACGCATGGCAACCTGTTACATCATGTGCAATTATGAGCCACCTGGAACTAGATTCCAAGTAAATTGACACTTTTTCAAACAAAAACAGTGGAGATACTATATAATAGCTATATTGTGATAGAGCCCTTAATTTGTAAAGACTGGTTTGAATGCCTATATTGATTGGCTGTTTACAAACCTTAGAGATTTAGAATGAGTGTCCCGACTGACGCCACTGTATTTGACATCTGGGTTCTCCTGGGACAATTAATGCAGTTACAAGGAAGAATGGCTTTATGGTTGGGGGTTGAAGGACAGAGAGAAACAGCTCATTCAATTCTCACAGGCTAATTTTCTCTCTCCAACACCTTCAACTTCTCTCCAAAAAAAAAATATCACAGACACACTTGTAACTATTTGACAATCCTGATGTCATTTGGTGTAACATATGCAGATGGATTATTTGAAATTGTTTATTATCTAGAACTGCATTGATAAGACTATAATTCAACAAAAAAATTAACTCTCAATATATGAACTCTGTCATCATTTATTCACCCTCAAGTCACCTATATGATTTAATTTGCTGAACACAAAAGAACTTTAGCAGAAAAGCTGCTCTTTTCCATAGTTTAAACGCAAATGGGAACTGACAATGTTGAGCTCCAAAAATGATGAAAACACCATAAAAGTCCACAATGTGATAGGTGTGATTCCGAGAACAAATTGACATTTAAGAGAAATAAATAAATAAATAAATAAATAAATAAATAAATTTCTATGATTTGCTGTAGTACATCAGTAGGAAATATCAGTTTACATTTCCAAACATAATTTTTCCCATTAAATGTAATAATCCAGAGAGATTTTTGTTTGCACAAAAAGTCTGACAACAGCCAGTGGAATAACATGAAGAAGCAGAACAAACTGAGACAGACTCAGTCCAGAAGAACTGTGGCAATGTCTCCAAGACACTTCAAGAAACCTGCAAAGCTACAGTACTGTGCAAAGTTTTAGGCACTTGTGTAAAAATGCTGTAAAGTGAGGATGCAGTCAAAAATAATGCCATAAATAGATTTTATTAATTAACTTCTATTTACTTAACTAAATTAAATCAACATTTGGTGTGACCACACTGTGCGTTTAAAAAAGCTTTTGTCCTATAGGTGCACTTGCGCATTGTTTTTCAGGTAGCTTTGCAGGTAGGTTTCTTGGAGACATTGCCATAGTACTTCTGGATTTAGTCTGTCTTCGTTTGTTCTTGAGAAAATGATAGAAATAACTGACATAAAACCAGGTTTGGTAGGTGAACATACTAGTGGCATAAGACTTCTGCACAGTACTGTATATATATATATATATATATATATATATATATACACACACACACACACACACACACACACACACACACACAAATAAATAAAATAAATAATAAATAAAAATTTGTTTAAGGCTTCTTTAGAATTTTCTGGGTTGTGGTACAAAATAAGGAGGCTGTTTAGATAAAGCTGTAATGACTAGGTTGTGGCCTCAAATTCCTAAATGAGTGCAGGTTTCCCCAAGTTCAAAAGTTCACATTTTACAAGCATTTAAAGACCAGTGACCCATGTCCAAATAAAAACGTTCCTGTTGTTGACTCCTCTCCTTCTGTATTTATTTCCCACCAAAAACGAAAGAAAAAAGAAACATAAGACTTCATCTTCCCTACTGTAAATACTGTAAGTGGTAGGCTACACTGAATTGCTTATACAAAATTATTTTTATGCATTATTAATTTAAAATTAGTGGCAAGGGAAATTATTATTATTATTATTTATTTTTCCGTTTATTTAAGCAATTATGGTTTTAAATTCAGTGAATCAAATTACATAACAATCACCATTATAATTAAATTGAACTGAATTAAAAGAAAAACATCATACCACTTGCTGTCGTCCCAAAATGTTTCTTGGAAAAGTCAACCCTGTGTATTTTGTCCACCATATCTCTTGCTTATTTTCCTTAAAGTTGCACTCTCTCCGTTTTGCCGATCATGCTACGTTTTAAATGAACAAGTTCACTGCTTACAGGATCAAACTTCCATCATTTCTGCTGCTGCCTCCAAACGTGCCGCGAGGGTGGGCGTGGTTATCTGAGCTCCGCAGCCAATCACTGTCGCCCGTCGATGACGTAACAGGAAGACACGCTGTTAGGACGTTAGCGCTTAAAACCTATTAAAACTGGGGTGTATAATAGAAACGTATGTATTTCATGTGGTTTTCAGAATTACATATTGTAGTGTATATTTTTATTAGAAAATGTAAGAAGAGGTTGGGCTCTTTGAAAACCAAATCATTTTATAAATGACTTTAAATAACCATTAAGAGCAAAGTAAAAACAAAAACTCGCTTTAATGCATTCAAAACACCAAAATTAGTGTAACTTTTTGTATAAAAGTTAATGTTGTTAATAATGTAATATTTATTGCTCCTGTGGGAAAAAATAAAATTACGTCACAGCTGTAATCCAACAAGCATATTAACACAACCAAGTGAACGTTGACAAAACTTAGAGAGAAATTGAAGACGTCTTTCGAAAACTGGATTGTTATCTCTGTACAAGTCATGCAATATGCGCAAACACATTTTTTTCTGTGTGTCTATAGCACCCTCTCCTGCTGTTTTTGGGGCGTACAATTAACTAATGGGCTGGTCTGATGTGGAATGGGCTAATAATAATTGTTTTCAAAAACTCTGTTTGTGACTCTTCAGAGAAAGAAAGATTGAATGAAATGTGGTGTGTGATATTGTGTTTGTTCAATAAGTGATTGTGAGTTGAAAAAAAATAAGTGATTGTTGAGATCAAGCCTCTTATTAAGAAACCAAAACTAGATCCTAGTGTACTGGCAAATTATAGGCCTATTTCAAATCTTCCATTTATGTCTAAAATTTTAGAAAAAGTTGTGTCTGCTCAATTGAGCACCTTCCTGCATAAAAATGAATTTCAGTCAGGTTTTAGGCCCCACCATAGCACAGAAACTGCACTTGTTAAAATTACAAATGACCTGCTTCTTGCGTCAGATCAAGGATGCATCTCATTTCTAGTCTTACTTGATCTTAGTGCTGCGTTCGACACCATAGATCATGACATACTCATAGATAAGTTACAAAACTATACAGGTATTCAAGGGCAGGCTCTAAGATGGTTTAGATCCTACCTGTCCGATCGCTACGATTTGTTTACTTAAATGGGGTGTCATCATTTATCACCAGTAAAATATGGAGTGCCACAAGGATTCGTCCTAGGTCCCCTTCTATTTTCAATATACATGTTGCCCCTTGGTAATATTATTAGAAAATATGGAATTAGCTTCCACTGTTATGCTGATGATCTCTCAACAAGACTAGATTCAACTTCTAAATGATCTAAGCTAACAGAGTGTGTAAAAATGTAAAAGATTGGATGACCAATAATTTTCACCTATTAAATTTGGATAAGACAGAGATATCAATTATTGATACATGCTGATGATACTCAGCTATATATCTCAACGAGACCAGATTAAACTTCTCAATTATCTAAGCTAACAGAGTGTGTTAAAAATGTAAAAGTATATAATAATAGTAGAATAGTAATAATTTTCTCCAATTAAACTCGGATAAGACAGACATATTAATTATTGGACCAAAAAACACTACACAGAATCTTGTAGATTACAACCTGCAACTAGACGGATGTACTGTTACTTCCTCTACAGTCAGAAATCTGGGTGTTATGTTAGACAGCAATTTGCCTTTTGAAAATCAGATGTACATCCCGTGGTAACTAGGATTTACACAAGCTCCAGTCTGGATCCAGAACACCTGAGAAGAGACGATGCTGACCCTCAGAGGACCTCAGATGATGCTAACCCTGAATCAACAAACAGAACTAACAATTATTGCTATGTGTGGCTGCATCATATAATGATTATTAATTAATAATATTAATAATGTTCATCGTCTACCTGACTACGTCTTGTATTAATTTAAAAAACAAAATCCTGTCAAACGTGCAAAAATCCTGTCAAACGTGCACAAACTGACAGTCACCACCATAAGCTACTACTAAATATTGTAGAAACATTAAATTTTCTGTAAAGTTGCTTTGTAACGATTTGTATTCTAATAAGCGCTATACAAATAAACTTGAATTGAATTGAATAGAGAAAGTTTTTGAGAGGAAGAAACATTCTTTATTATTATTATTATTAGAAAGCAGAGATAGAAAGATGTGGTTATGTGTGCACGAGAGAGAAAAAGTTGTGGGATTAAATATTGTCAGCAAAGGTTTAGAGATTCTGCTTCAACAAACATCCATCCAACACTTGAATTTAAAAAGGCGATAATCCTTGCTCAAACAGCTCCCCAAAAGCAAACATAGCCTACATAAAGTCATTCAGACCCACTTCTGAAATATTATCTCTTCTTTAGCAGTATAGAACAGCCTGGAGCTGTGATGCCTTTAGTTTGGTCAAAGCACATTGTTCAATCTAATGGAGGACCTCCAGCTGAAAAAGCAGTGGGTTGCTAAACCTGCACTCCTGCCAGAAGCCATTTCTATTCCAAAGTTATGAACTGGTGCATCTCAACAAATAAGAATGTCATGGAAAAGTAAATTTAAATAATTCACCTCAACTGGCGAAACTCGTATTAAGTTCATTCAATGCACACAGATTAGTATAGTTTAAGTCTTTGGTTCTTTTTGTTGTGATGATTTTGGCTCACATTTTAACAAAAACCCACTCATTCGCTATCTCAAAAAAATTAGATTACTTCATAAGACCAATAAAAAAACCAACAACACATTTTTAGTAAATTGTTGGTCTTCTGTAAAGCATGTTCATTTACTGTACATGTACTCAATACTTGGTAGGGGCTTCTTTTGCTTTAATTACTCCCTCAGTTCAGCGTGGCATGGAGGTGATCAGTTGGTGGCACTGCTGATGTGGTCTGGAAGCCCAGGTTTCTTTGACAGTGGCCTTCAGCTCATCTGCATTTTTTGGTTTCTTGTTTGGACCAACACCAGCATGTGACATTGCTCCCCAAATCATCACAGGCTGTGGAAACTTAAAAGTGGACTTCAAGCAACTTGGGTTATAAGCTTCTTCAACCTTTCCTCCAGACCCTAGGACCTTAGTTTCTGTTAAACATATTGCACCCTTATACATTGTATTACAGTATTAACTACCTGTATAATTTTATTTGGAGGTACAGTCTACAGTTTTGTATGTGATGACATTAAGTTTTACATCACATTCTTCAAAGTTGAGAAAAGCGTGAACTGATATTATGTTCAAGTGAATCTTGCTGAATAAAGCTGCTGAAGAGCAACGTTTCGTTTGTTTTTCCTTGCACACGAGTGAAGGTGAATGACACACTCGGATGCTCAACAGGTTATGGGCCCAGTCATGGAAACAAACAAGCGTGAGTAAGTCAGACGTATTACGGGATCTATTAAGCTAGCGATAAAGCTTATACTGAAGAGACAAATAAGAAAAGTCAGAAAATGAAAACGAAAATGGCGAACAGAGCGGTAGGGGTCATGGCAACACAATCTTTGTTTGATGGATCCGAAGGTAAATATGATATTTGGGAAACGAGATTCTTAAGCTGTTTACACACTATAAAGTTAAAAGAGACTATTTTGCACTGGTGCTAACTGAGGACGGAAGAATGCTGATTGTAATGCTGAACTTGTAAGACTGATAGATGATAAAAGCCTATCACTGATAAGACATGAAGCTGCTGACGATGGCAGGAAAGCCCTTAGAATACTGAAAGAGCATTATAAAAGCAAGCCACGGATAATAAATAAATATGTACACATCGTTAACCCAGCTACGCATGGCAGACAACGAGAGTGTTAAAGACTACTTGATAAGTGCAGAGAACATCACCGAATGAACCGAATCCACAGATAATGTGAAGACACAGATGAGACAAAAAAGAGGTCCTGTCAGGCACCACACTAAATAATAAAAAAGACAAAAGACGCAAATGCAACATTACAAATGTGGAATAAAGGGACACAAAAGCAAGAAAATGTTACAAGAGAGTGTGGTGCAATCATTGTAAAAATTAGTACACATGCGGAGTTCCTGTGCAAGAAAAAGGGTGACCAAGATGGTGTCAGAAAGGTTACAGATGAACACGATAATGACCAAGATCATCTATTCAAAGCTGAACATTCAGAATATGAGAAACCACAAAACAAAGTAAAGATGAAAGTCATCATGGTAGATGCTGAAGCAACAGCTCATATTGTGAGCGACATCAGAAAGTTCAGAAGTTTTGAAAGCTCATTTCAAGCAGAGAATCATTCAGTGGTATTAGCCAATGGAACGAAGTGCAGTGGAATGGCACAACAAAGAGGAACGGCAGTGATTTATCTCATAGATGATGCTGGAAAACAGCTCACTGCATAGTTACAGGATGAGTTACACATGCCTTCATACCCAAATGACATTTTCTCGGTAGCTAGAGCAACAACTGGAAGAGCGACAGTCATTTTCATAAGAGGAGACAGCCACTTGATTACCAAAAATGGAAGCAGGTTTGATATCCATGAAAGTGGAAACTTGTACTATTTGCCAACACTAGAAGAGGGCGTTGACCAGTGCAAAGTGTGTCATGATTTACAAACTGGCATGAAATTCTGGGACATCATAACCATGAAGATGTACAGAAGCTATGAGATATAGTCAGAGGCATGGAGATAAGAGGAAACTAAGTGAGACAGGAACAGTTGTGTGAAGTGTGTACAAAAGAGAAATTCACACAGACCAGAAATGAGGAGCTAGACAGAAAGGCAAAGAAACCCCTAGAACTAATTAACATGGATCTGGCTGGCCCCATGCCAACAGAGAGCAAAGAAGGACAGAGATATGCACAGTCGTTTACAGATGACTATTCATGTACTATGTTTTTGTACTTCTTGAAAACTTAGGTGACACTACAAGCTACAGAAAAGCCTTCAGATGACATTGCACCTTTTGGAGAAATCAAGTGCATTTGTTCAGACAACAGCACTGAATTCATGAGTTTAGATTTCCAAGCGCTGTTGACAAGGAATAAGATTAGATCCAAGATCTGCACCTTATTCACCCCATCAGAATGGAACAGCAGAGAGAGGATGGAGAACACTCTTTGATAGGAGCAGAAGCTTGCTAATAGAGAGTTACCAGATGAGTTGTGAAACTACACAATGCAAATATCAGCCTACGTGAGAAAAGGTGTTACATTAGACGTACAAAGAAAACACCATATGAGTTATTCAGAATCAGAATGAGCTTTATTGCCAGGTATGTTTACACATACGAGGAATTTGTTTTCGTGACAGAAGCTCCGCAGTACAACAGAATGACAGCGACAGAACATCAAACACATAATAAAAGAATAAAAAATACAAATAAGTAGACAGTGAATGACAATATACAAATTGACAATTGTAGGAAGGTATATTACAAATGCAGTTATGTATGTACATATATATTGTGTGCAAAATTTAAGTGTATACTAAGTATGCGTGTTAGATAAATAAAGTGTATGTGTATATAAATATAAAGTGTAGTGTGTTCGCCGTTATTATCAGCTGTTCATAAGATGGATTGCCTGAGGGAAGAAACTGGTCCTGTGTCTGGTTGTTCTAGTGCTCAGTGCTCTGTAGCGTCGACCAGATGGCAACAGTTTAAAGAGGGAGTGTGCTGGATGTGAGGGGTCCAGAGTGATTTTGACAGCCCTTTTTCTCACTCTGGATAAGTACAGTTCTTGAATAGAAGGGAGGGTTGTAACAATGATTCGCTCAGCAGTCCGGACTACCCTCTGTAGTCTTCTGAGGTCAGATTTAGAAGCTGAGCTGAACCAGACAGTTACTGAAGTGCAGAGGATGGATTCAATGATGGTGGAGTAGAACTGTTTCAGCAGCTCCTGTGGCAGGTTAAACTTCCTCAGCTGGCGGAGGAAGTACAACCTTTGCTGGGCCTTTTTCACAATGGAGTCAATGTGAATGTCCCACTTCAGGTCCTGAGAGATGGTGGTTCCCAGGAACCTGAATGACTCCACTGCAGTCACAGTGCTGTTCATGATGGTGAGTGGGGGGAGTGCAGGGGGGTTTCTCCTGAAGTCCACCATCATCTCCACTGTTTTGAGCGTGTTAAGCTCCAGGTTGTTGAGAGTGCACCAGACAGCCAGCTCTTTTACCTCCTGTCTGTAAGCAGACTCGTCCCATCCTGGATGAGGCCAATGAGTGTGGTGTCGTCTGCAAACTTCAGGAGCTTGACAGAGGGGTCCTTAGACGTGCAATCATTAGTGTACAGGGAGAAGAGCAGTGGGCAGAGAACGCAGCCCTGGGGAGCTCCGGTGCTGATTGTACGGGTGCTGGATGTGTATTTTCCCAGCCTCACTAGCTGCTGCCTGTCTGTGAGGAAGCTGTTGATCCACTGACAGACGGAGGTGGGCACGGAGAACTGATTAAGTTTGGGCAGGAGGAGGTTTGGGATGATCGTGTTGAAGGCCGAGCTGAAGTCCACAAACAGGATCCTCACATAAGTCCCCGGTCTGTCTAGGTGTTGCAGAACATAATGCAGTCCAATGTTTACTGCATCGTCCACAGACCTGTTTGCTCTGTAGGCAAACTGAAGAGGATCCAGCAAGGGCCCAGTGATGTCCTTCAGGTGGCCCAGCACCAGTTTTTCAAATGACTTCATGACTACAGACGTTAGAGCCACAGGCCTGTAGTCATTTAGTCCTGTAATTTTGGGTTTCTTAGGGATGGGGATGATGGTGGAACGTTTGAAGCATGAAGGGACTTCGCACAGCTCCAGGGATCTGTTGAAGATCTGTGTGAAGATGGGGGCCAGCTTGTCAGCACAGGATTTCAGACAGGCTGGTGTTACACAATCTGGGCCTGGTGCTTTTTTCCTTTTCTGCTTCCGGAAGACCTGGCGCACCGCATCCTCACTGATCTGAATTGCAGGTGCCCCACCTGAGAGGGGGGATGCAGGAGGTGTGAATGGTGAGAGTGCTTGATTGGAGAGGTGTTCAGGATGGGTTGCAGGAGCTGTTAATGGTGTGAACGGTTGTTTGGAGAGGCATTTGGGTCTGGTTGCAGGAGTTGTGAAGGGTGTGAATGGTTGTGTGGGGAGGCGTTCAGGGCAGGTGATGGGTGTTCTTTCAAACCTGCAGTAAAACTCGTTCAGATCGTCTGCCAGTCGTTGATTCTCTACAGTGCTGGGGGGTGGTGTCTTGTAATTGGTGATCTTCTTTAGACTTTTCCACACTGATGCGGAGTCGTTGGAAGTGAACTGAGTCCTTATTTTTTCAGAATAATTCCTCTTTAGCACTTTGATCTCCTTTTCCAATGTGTATTTAGCCTGTTTATACAAGACATTGTCCCCCTTCACGTAAGCATCTTCTTTGGCCTGACGGAGCTGTCTGAGTTTTGCAGTGAACCACGGTTTGTCATTATTGTAAATTAGTTGAGTCTTTGTAGGAATACACATATCCTCACAGAAACTGATATATGAGGTTACGGTCTCTGTAAGTTCGTCCAGATCGGTGGCAGCAGCTTCAAAAACACTCCAATCAGTGAGGTCAAAACAAGATTGTAAATCCTGCTCTGCTTCATTAGTCCATCTTTTTACAGTCCTTGATACAGGTTTAGCTGATTTTAGTTTCTGCCTGTAGGACGGTATAAGATGAACCAGAAGGTGATCAGAACGTCCCAAAGCTGCTCGTGGAACAGAGTGAAATGCATCCTTTATTGTGGTGTAACAGTGATCCAATATATTACTGTCTCTTGTGGGACAAGTAACATGCTGTCTGTATTTTGGCAGTTCACGGGACAGATTGGCTTTATTAAAGTCCCCGAGAATGATTAAAACATCTGATCAGCGAGTTTCTGTAAAGCTGAGCTCACATGAGCTTGAGGAGGGATGTAAACACTGACCAGAATGAACGAGTGAAACTCCCGTGGCGAATAGAACGGCTTGCAGTTAATGAAGTGTGTTTCGAGATTTGAGCAGCACGTCTTCTTTAACACAGTTACATCTGTACACCACCGTTCATTGATGTAAAAGCATGTCCCGCCGCCGCGTGATTTCCCCGTAGATTCTGCGTCACGATCCGCTCTAAACAGCTGAAAGTCCGGCAGATGGAGCGCGCTGTCCGGTATGGTGTCATTCAGCCAGGTTTCTGTGAAACACAGAGCAGCAGAGTGTGTGAAATCCTTATTTGTCCGAGAAAGCAGAAGGAGTTTGTCCGTTTTGTTGGGTAGAGAGCGGAGATTTGCCAGATGGATGCTAGGCAACGGCATTCGAAATCCACCCTTCCTGAGTCTGACGAGCGCTCCCGCTCGCTTCCCCCGTCTGCGCGTCCTGAAGCGCTTGATCAGCGCTGCCGCTCCTCCGATAACAACGTTCACTAAAACATCTGAATAATTGAAATCCGGAAAAACATCTTGTGGTGCGTTCTGCCGAATGTTCAGCAGTTCTTCCCTGGTGAAACTGATGGCAGGAATATAACTAAAGACAGGACAAACTAACAAAAACACAAAAACATATGCGGAGCTCGTCACGGAGGCAGCCATCCTGTATCGGCGCCAGTCACAACTCGTGGGAAGTCGTGGCCTAATGGTTAGAGGGTTGTACTCCCAATTGAAGGGTTGATTCACTGATTCACTGGCAAAAAGCCAGATATTTCCAAAATGCAAAAATTCGGATCAATGTATTTTGCTTACAAAAGAAAAGCAAACTGGACTTGATGCAAACAAGGTGTATTCATAGGCTATGACAAGAACAGCCTAGCCTATCTAGTATACTATCCCATCACCGAAGAGGTCCAAAAACACAGATTGGTGAAGTTCACAACACAGACAGGCAGTGAAAGAAAAACATCTGAGATGCACAAGATATGAAAAAAATAATCCAAAAGATCTTCAACAGTGAAGTCAATACTACTGATAATGTGGAGGATGAACCAGATCATGGTTTTCAAAGTGATGTATCGTGCATGCTGCATATCACTGATATTAACTATATGGCTCAGCATTACCATTTGGGCAGAACTATTGTTCCAGCCACCAAAGACAGATTCGCAAATAACTTGCCTGATCTCTCTCAGCTGCTATTTGTACCCGAAAATACACATGAATTGAAAATTGAACTCTCTCACGAAAGTAACTCGTAGTCTTGAATGCAAATGGAGTAAAACTAACTTGGAAGTTTATAGAATTCCATGGAAAAACAGTATGTCCAGCTATAGGCAGGCTCTAAAAACTGCTAGGGCAGAGCATATACAAAAACTCATAGAAAATAACGAAAACAATCCAAGGATTTTATTTAGCACAGTGGCTAAATTAACAAATTTCCAGACGCCACCTGATTCAAATATTCCATCAACGTTTAATAGTAATGACTTTATGATTCCCCATCGAGGGAGAGACGATGCGTCGATAACGCATTGGGAACGCATTCTGCATGAGTGTGTCTGAAGCATCCATGTCAACTAGTCCAGGCAGAATGGAGAATGCATTCCTGGGGTTCGCAAATGGATCTCTCAGCGGGGTTGGAGATGGGTCCGAGGGCTCTTTCTCCTCCCTTACCTGGAAGATCCACAGCTCAAACTCCGGTGTCGGAAGCCCGCCCCGCGGGGAGAGCTCATTGCTTCGTTGCTCTAGGTCCGAGGAGTTAGATGTAACAGGCAGTGAAGGTGACACAATCAGGGGGGAAGAGGATTCACCATCTCTTTCCCCAGCATATGAGGAGTTGGTTGATGTATTAATACGAGCTGTAGATAAATTACATATATCTTGGTCATCTGATAAACAGAGCGCTCGTCCTAAAAGCAAATTAGATGAGCGTTTTCTGTCTTCTAAAACATCTCCTACATCACTGGGTCTTCCATTTTTTCCTGATTTTCACAGTGAGCTGTCTAGATCGTGGAATAAGCCATATTGATCACCTCAAGAAAATGGTTATGAAGTGATGCCCCTGGCGGAACAGACGCTCGCGAGCTATCTTTCCCCTGGTTCAGCATCATCTATTAAGAACCCGACTTTGCCCACGAAGCCTTTAAAGATCACATCAAATTTAGTGGGTAAAGCTTACACAGCAGCAGGTCAGGCGGGAGCTTGCCTTCACTTTATGGCTTAGCTTCAGGCTTATCAGGCTGACTTGCTGGGGGAGTTAGATAACAGTGAGGGACTCAGCCGTGGCGAAAATCGTTAGCATCGTCGGGCTACGGATTTATCTCTCAGGGCGAATAAAGAAACAGCACGTGCTATTGGTAGATCTATGGCTGCTTTGGTTTCTACAGAAAGACACCTTTGGCTTAATCTTTCAGATATTAAAGATAAAGATAGATCTTTTCTTTTAGATGCTCCCATTTCTCATGAAGGTCTGTTTGGTGATGCTGTG
>NC_068419.1:25037250-25062722 GCF_023724105.1 Carassius gibelio
TAAGATTTTTTTTTTAGTAGTAGTCTATGTACATTCTGCTGAACAACAGTCTTTAACCGGTCCATATCGTGATTTGATGTAAGTGCAATGAGCTATTTTTGATGAATTCATTTAAAATTTGGCAAATTCCTTGCCATTCCGCGTTAAACTGTAAATTCCGTTTTTATGACTAGATTCCGCGATTCCCTCCGTGTTTTCTGCATCGCGGAAATCATAGGGCCCTAGTTGTGGTATGCCAGCTCTATCTTGCAATGGACACATGCCACGACGTTCTCTTTACGTTTGCCCGCGCCCTCAAATCAAAACACTGCTGACTCCTTGAAGTATGCGACTTCGGACGCAGAGCTTGTGTCTCCTTCTGCTTTGTGGGTGACTTAAACGCGTTGTCACATTAAAAAAATCATTGCCAAAGAACCTGATTTGAGATTTAAAATAAATTAAAAGAGGCTTCGAGGCAGAGGAATTTGCCTCGATGATTTTTTGTAATCGAGTTACTCGAGGAATCGTTTCAGCCCTACATAGCAGATTGTCATTACTCAGTGGCTGGATGTCTAAGTGGTCCCCGAAGAATAACATAGGTTTCATAGACAATTGGATGAGCTTTTGGGGCAGACCTGACCTGTTGAAAAGAGATGGTCTTCATCCCTCCTGGGCTGGTGCCACTCTACTCTCTAGAAATCTGGCACGTAGTCTTAGAGTTTATACTTGAATAACTGGGGCCCAGGTCAGGAAGCAGACAGACTGGCTAAACCGACCAGCTGCTAGACGCCTCACGTCACATAAGTTAATTTCCAGCACATGGAGAATCTTTAATCTAGATATCACACTATAGAGAACAGTGTCTGTTCCCCAAACTAGAAAACACAAAAAAATATCCAAACCAATTTAAGAGTAACAATTTAATTGAGGTTCAAAAAATAAAAAACAGATGCAATACGGATAAACAAATGATAAAGCTTGGCTTATTAAATATCAGGTCCCTTTCTACGAAAGAAACCTGGCTAAAACCTGATGATTACATTATTTTAAATGTGTCTACCCCCCAAGATTACTGTTATAATCATGAGCAGTGTCCAAAATCCAAAGCTGGTGTTGCTTCAATTTATAACAACGTTCTCAGGATTTCTCAGAAGGCAGGCTTCAAGTATAACTCGTTTGAAGTAATGGTACTTCATAGAACATTATCCAGAGAAACAAATGTTAATGATAAATCCCTTGTGATGTTTGTACTGGCCTCCAGGTAGACGTGGTTTCTGACAGGGGATCCCAATTTGAATCCAAATTTTTGTCTTTGGGTTATCACCCTCAGAGTAACGGGCAATCTGAGCGAGCCAACCAGGATTTAAAGAGAACATTGCGATGTTTAGTCTCTAAGAATCCTTCTTCCTGGAGCCAACAACTCTCTATGGTGGAGTACGCTCACAGCTCATTACCAGTGTCAGCCACAGGCCTCTCTCCGTTTCAGTGTAGCTCAGGTTACCAGCCACATGTTTTTCCTAGTCTGGAGTCTGAAGGCGCGGTCTTCTCCAATCACACATTTGTCCAGAGGTGACACCGCACCAGGAACAGAGCCCGTGAGACTCTGCTCCAGATGAGGGAGCGCAATAAGGCCAAGGCTGATGGCCACAGGTCAAAGCCTCCCGTATACGTCGTGGGTCAAAAAGTGTGGCTATCTACTGACATCCTTCCGCTCCGCTCCGTTTCTAATAAATTAGCTCCAAAATGTTTTTGCTCGTTTCCTGTAACCAAGATCATCAGTCCGGTGACAGTCCACCTCAAACTACCTCCTGCGTACAGGAGGATTCATCCCGCCTTCCATGTGTCCAAAATTACACCCGTGTTTTATTCACATATTAATCCGCCTACCCCAGTTCCCCCACCACCACATCTCGTAGATAGGGAGCCAACTTATTCGGTAAATCAGATTCTGGACTCGAGACAGAGGGGACAAGGATTCCAGTACTCGGTGGACTGGGAAGGTTAAGGTCCGGAGGAGAGGAGTTGGTACCTGCTAGGGACATACTGGATCACTCCCTTAATGATGATTACAATCAGCAGGTAGGCCCTTCTGGGAACTCCAGGAGGCGTTCCTAGGAAGGGGGGGGGGGGGGTACTGTCACGGCTGGTAAACCGTGATCTCGGGGTTTTTCACTATGTGGGTGAAGTCGGTGTTACTCGTCAGCACTGATTGTTTCTTGTGGGTGTCACCGCTAATTGTCATCAGCAATAGCTGTCACTCATTAATCCTGTCTAGGGTCTTGAGTTTGTCAGAGCGTTGTTTCCTTTTACTCGTCTGATGTTTTGCTCTCTTGTGTGTTTCTGCGTTTTGGATGTCCGTGTCTCCCCGGAACCCCGTCCATTAATCGCATATCACAATCGGATCATCACTTACCTCTCGGCTCGCTCTACCTCAGTTCCTGTGTCACCCTCTCCTGCTGGCAACTCATCACGCACTTCGGATCCTTCACTCACCTGCATCTTCCTGGACTGTGTATCCACAGCCATGTATCATCTGTGTTTCTATCTGGAGGAGGGGGCGCTGCTCTTGTAGCGACCAGCAGCAGGTGTGTTGTTGTCTGCGTTTGTTTGTCAAAAAGTGCTCAAGTTTTCTGTTTTTGACGTTGTTTGATGGAAATGGACTAGATACGATTGTTCATTTAAGCAGTCGCCATGGAGATATACTACGTTGTCATCTTATGGACTTTATGGATTTATTATGTCCAAGGCGAACACAGCCAGCAACGTGAGCCGGTAAGGACATACTCTCGGGAATGTTTGATGCGATGGGACAATCCGCTTATGGGACATATATACTGGGACCCGCTTGTATCTGAAGATATTCTAGCCAAGATCTCTAGGCGTAGGTCTCCTGGAAATGGTTGCAAAAACTCTCATAAAGAGAGGAAGCGAGGAAAGAGAGGTGGCGTACGACTCCGGTTAAAACAACAAAAAATACGACGTATTCCTCTCCCTTCAATAATATTTGCAAATGCTCAGTCACTCAGAAATAAGATCGATGAACTACAAGCAAATTCCAACTATCTACAGGAATACAGGAATGCCTGTATTATGGCCTTCAGTGAGACGTGGCTGTCGTCTAAAGACAGCGACACGGACTTATCGATCGGCGGCTTTGGGGCGCCTGTTAGGATAGATAGAGACTCTGAAGTTACGGGGAAATCTCAGGGTGGGGGGGGAGTGTGTATATAAACCAGCGGTGGCGTAGCAACATCACCGTCAGGGAAAAGATATGCACTCCTGACATCGAACTGCTTTCCATCTCCGTTCGTCTGTTCTATCTCACGAGAGAATTTCCCCAGATATCTGTGACTGTAATATATATTCACCCCAAACAAAAACACAAACTGCTGCCGATATAATTCGTAAAGTGACTCAAAGACTTCAATCTCTTTCCCCGGATGCCCCATGTCTGCTTATGGGGGATTTTAATAAATGCAAACTGAGTAAATCCCTCAATTTTTATCAATATGTCACATGTTCAACTAGAAAAAATAAAACTGGACAAATGCTATGGTTCAATTAAGGAGGCATACAAGGTCTCCCCTCTGGCTCCCATAGGATCTTCGGATCACTGTACTATTAAATCTCATCCCGGTGTACAGACCTATACTCAAAAGGGGGGAAGTTAAAACTAGAGAGATTGAGATCTGGGACGAAGAGTCTGTTCTGAAATTACAAGGTTGTTTTGACTGCATCGATTGGTCTGTTTTCATTGACTCTGCTTCGGATATTGATGAGGTTGTTGATGCTGTATGTTGCTATATTTCTTTTTGTGTGGATTCTATTATTCCCAAAAAACTTGTCAAAGTGTATGCAAATAATAAGCCATGGGTCACTAGCTCATTGAAACAAGTATTAATGAAAAATCATAGTGCTTTCATAACGGGAATGAGCATGAAATTAGGGAGGCAACAAAGGAGGTCCGAGCAGAAATCAAGAAGGCTAAATTGCAATATAAAAATAAGATAGAGGAAAGACTGGGCAGTAACAACCTGAAGGTAGCATGTGATGGGGTGAAAAGAATCATAGGGTTGCAAAAAACACAAAAAAATCAGTCCAATTGCCAATGTATACAAATGATAGTGAGTTATCTGAAGCATTGATCACCTTTTTTTCACGTTTTGATAATCATGACTTTTCAGACGAACTAAAGAAATTAATGGAGGAACAGGCTCAGGTAAAATCTATTCCTTTCTCATAGTCTAGGCAGAATTTCTGAAAAAGTGCTTATTTAAAGTGCTGGAGGCATTTTGTGATTATTTATATTATACAACATTTCTAGGAGTATTAAGGGGTGCTGAATCCAAATCTGCTGTATATGAAGCTCAAAAGTGTCCCAAAATGCCTCAAAATTAAGAAATTCAAAATGGCCGCCGCCACCAGGCTGAAATTTATTTTTCATTGTACTTTTTGACTAAACAAGGTACAAACATGAAATAAATGTGTTTTTGTAAGTTTCCTACATGGGCAATTCAATGCCATATTCAGATTGGAGGTGTCATGTGAAGAAACGGCTTAGATATTGCAAAAATTGTTGTTTTAACTATGAACTATTAATTTATTATTATTAATATTATCAGGCTACTTTTACTTAGTTTGTATTTTGTTTTGAGGTAAAAGTCAGTAAACTTAACACACTTGCTTTTACACTGACTGATTGGAGGAAAGACTTAAAATTTATTTAATTTAACCCTTTCGCACGTACGATCACACCGGTGTGATCAGTCTAGGCTGGTCCCTGGAGTGTACGATCACACCGGTGTGATTAGAATGGTTACTAGGTGGTCAGTGCCTGCTGGAGGATGACATTGAAGATTATGATAAGAACACAGCCAAACAACAGCTTAGAGTCCTCAGCATTGCAAAGGATCTTATGTACACAGCTAGTGGAGACAAGTTCCTCACTCCGAAGCACATTGGACTGGCCTGTACCCTTCATCAAGCTACACGTTCGAAGGAGTTGGTGAACATGTTTCACCAGGCAGGTCATGTTACGAGTTACCGTGAGGTAATAAAACTTGACACTGAACTAAGACGACCTTGGAGACCATGGGGGATGATGGTGCCGTTGTTCTACAAAATCTGGTAAAGGGTCGCTTTGTTCATTTTTCAGCGGACAATGTTGACATCAACGAATACACTCTGGATGGAAAAGGGACATTCCATGCCACTCAAGTGGCTGCCTGGCAACGTGGTCTACCTGAAGGGGATCTCCTTGAAGGAGTTGATCTTTACTCCAGGTCAGACACTCTCAACATTTCCAAGGCAATGACTGATATCATACCTGCACCAAAGAGAGGAATTACAGAGCCGCCAATCAGTGGTGTATTAGCAGAAGACTGTTTCACACAGTCATCTGAATAATGTCCCGCAGCACAGAAAGCACAAGCTACAGATATGGCCTTTTTCATGTCCAGGACATATCAAAAACAAAGTCTTCCTGGACATTGTATAATCAAAAGGCAAGTACAGTCAACCCAAAGAAAACTACAGTAGGGTACCTACCTATCATCCAGGCTTCTTGACATCAACGAATACACTCTGGATGGAAAAGGGACATTCCATGCCACTCAAGTGGCTGCCTGGCAACGTGTCTACCTGAAGGGGATCTCCTTGAAGGAGTTGATCTTTACTCCAGGTCAGACACTCTCAACATTTCCAAGGCAATGACTGATATCATACCTGCACCAAAGAGAGGAATTACAGAGCCGCCAATCAGTGGTGTATTAGCAGAAGACTGTTTCACACAGTCATCTGAATAATGTCCCGCAGCACAGAAAGCACAAGCTACAGATATGGCCTTTTTCATGTCCAGGACATCTCAAAAACAAAGTCTTCCTGGACATTGTATAATCAAAAGGCAAGTACAGTCAACCCAAAGAAAACTACAGTAGGGTACCTACCTATCATCCAGGCTTCTGCATCTGAACTTTATACACTGAACACAGTCATCAAGCAAGAGCTCCATGTCTCCAAATCAATGGAACAACAGCATGTCATTCTGACAGTGGATGAGGCTTTTTTTCCGAAGTTGCTAGAACTGAAGTGGTCAGTAGAAGAATACAAGGACGTGCTTATACCTTGCCTTGGAGGCCTTCACATTGCCATGAACTCCCTGGGTGTGATAGGACAACACATGGTTGATTCTGGCCTGAGGGCGCTATTGGTCAAGTGTGATCTTCTGGGAGCAAATGCTGCTCAGCATGTCATGGCAGGAAAGGGGTATGCACGTTCTATGAGGACCCACAAGCTTACCCTGCAGGCTCTTTGGCAACTACTACTCCCACAGCTTTACACATATCTGGATGAGGTTGATGTTAAACAGAGTTGAACTCGCAGATCTCTGCCAGTCCATAGATGCTGATCACATCCCACAAATGGTCAACAAACTGACCAAAGACCGATTCCAGCAGCCCATGAAAGAGTTTTCTGCACCACTTGGAGTAGATGACCCGAATGCTGCATTCTGGTGGGACTATATGACTATGGTCAGCATCCTACTCTGTTTCACAAGAGCGCAACGTGATGGATTGTTGGAACTCCACCAGTATGCTTTCAAACGTATGCTGCCCTTCTTCTTCAGGTACAATCATATCAACTACGCCAGATGGGGTACTGTGTACCTGGCTGAGATGTCTGCTCTCCCAAAGGAAATCCTCCTTGAGTTTAAGGCAGGCAACTTTGTAGTAAAACGCAGTGATCGACGCTTCAATCAGGTTTCAGCGGATCAAAGTACAGAGTGGCTAAACGCTACAGGAAAAAAGAGTGCAGGCCTAGAAGGTATCACCAGGATACCAACATCCCTCAGTAGATGGACACTGTCGTATAATCTGAGAACAGTCATAGCTTCTCAGACAACAGTGATGCTGAGACTGACAACAGATGATGAAGACTATGAGTACACACACACAGAGTGCACAAAGAGTAGAATGGAAAGAGATGATTTGGATGAAAGCTGAATATGTCAATCATTAAAAGAGCACAGTGTATTTCAAGATGGTGGTGACACACTCAAGAACATAATCAACAAGGACATGGTCACACCCCAGATTCAACAATCTCTGCTTGGTGCAGAACACCTTGGACAGGCACAAATGAAAGTGTTTGTGGACAAACGTCTGTGTGATACTCCAGATAGTGACCAGCACTTGGATCTGAAGTCACCCATTCGAAAGAACAAAGCCAAAACGTTTGCCTCTTTGTATGAAGGCGTGCAACTTTCCAAGAACAAGCAAAACCATCAAAGTGGACAGGCAGATTCTACAAAGGCTCATCACAGCTTTACAGAGCAGGTCGAAAGGTAGACCTGGAAAATATTCTCCAGCATGAACTCATGCCCATCCCGCCATCTCTGGCTGCAACTAACAGCAGTCTACATTCCACCAACAAATCTGTTTTAGCAAATATACTGACAAAACATATCCAAACCCCTGCAGATGTGCCCCTTCAGGAACCCAGCTGCTTTATTATTGATGGCCAAGCACTTGTAATGGGACTTGGGAAGCCACCTAACATCACAACATTCGGCCACTATACCAACAGGTTTGCTGACACAGTGTTGAAGATGGTGGAGAAGTACAATAGGGTTGATGTAGTCTTCGACAGGTACCATGACGAATCCATCAAAACAGGCACAAGAAAGAAACGTAAACAGCGCCACCGACCAGTATACAGCGAGATAGTGAATTACTCTGTTCCACTTCCAGCAGACTGGTCAAGCTTCATGGCACTGGAAGAGAACAAAGCAGATCTCGCTCAACTACTCTCAAACCATCTGATAGAACACAGCCCAGAATATGAGCCAGTGGTTGTAGTATCAGGTGGGTTTGCTGAAGCAACCACTGTCAAGTCATCAGATCCAGAACTTGAAATCTCCTCTCTGAGTGCTGACCATGAGGAGGCTGATACACGACTGATTTTGCACTGCATTCAGGCTCCAATGGACACAATAGTGGAGTCAGTGCATGACACAGACGAGCGTCTTCTACTTCTAGCACATCATGACAGAATTTGATGTACCCATCTCTACATGAAAGCTGGGACATCAAAGGATCCAAAGTATTTTCCAGTACATGACATTCGCAAGTTACTTTGTGATGATCAATTGGACACACGCATTGCCTTCCATGCCATCACTGGCTGTGATAGTGTGTCTCAGTTTAGCGGTCATGGAAAGAAAACAGCCTGGCAGGTGTTTGAGCAATATCACACAGATCTTACTGGCCTTGGGAATGGCCCTCTCACAGAAGATATTCTGAATTCAACAGAGAAATTAATCTGTAAGATGTATGGTGTGCCCGAGGTTGATACATGCAACAAAGCAAGAGTGAAGTTGTTTTGCAAAGGTCATATCATGCGTTCACACTATCAAGCGACTATCTGGAACCAAGCTCTTCTGCCACATCCTGATCTTCCTCCAGTGGATGAAATGGGATGGATGCACAAGGAAGGTCAATTAGTGCCACAGCTAATGTCTCTGCCACCTATGCCTAAAGCCTGCAGGGAGTTCACTTCATGTGGGTGTACCAAGAGATGCCTCAGCCAACGCTGCAGCTGCAGGTATGTGTATAGGGAATTGGCTAATGTTGATAATTGTGTACAAGAATGTACAAATATGATAGACTGGTAGAGTATTCCAATTTACCTGTTCTTGTACTGGTTGTAATCTATCCATTCTAATCTTCTATTATTCAAAAAGAGTCGCTTGGAATGTATAGACACATGTAACTGCAGAAAACTTGACAACACTTGCCAGAACATTGAAGAGGACTGCGAATAAGCTGTCACTGTAACTTCTACTGGCATATAGGTCAATAAATATCACCATGACCCATGGATCTTCCTGCTTTTCTATCTTATTTGGTCGACAACTTCATCACTAATGACCACCTTTTTCTCTATACTTGTGTGATTTTCAAGCTGATTATTGATACTTGATCTTGATCAGGACAGGATGTTAAATTCCCCATGTGTGAAAACCTATGAACATTTAATTAAAGGTTGTAAATTTTTGTAACTTTATTTGTTTGTACTTTTGACCTGAAAACAAAATACAAAGTAAATGTAGCCTGGTAATATCAACAATAATAGTAATAATAATAATAATAATAATAATAATAACTTAATTATGAATTAGTTAATAATAGTCCATAGTTAAAAACAAACATTTTTGCAATATCTAAGCAGTTAAATCTGCTAAGTTATCTTAAATCTGAATATGGCATTGAATTGCCCATGTAGGAAAACTTACAAAAGCACATTTATTTCATGTTTGTACCTTGTTTAGTCAAAAAGATACACAGAAACATAGACTTCAGCCTGGTGGTGGCGGCCATTTTGAATTTCTTAATTTTGAGGTATTTTGGGACACTTTTGAGCTTCATATACAGCAGATTTGGATTCAGCACACCTTAATACCCCTAGAAATGTTGTACAATATAAATAATCACAAAATTCCTTCGGGGTTCTGATTTTGTGAAAATTGACCCTTGTCTATCAATTACAACTACAGGCTCTAATCCTCTTTTGTGTGTGTGTGTGTGTGTGTGTGTGTGTGTGTGTGTGTGTGTGTGTGTGTGTGTTTGTGTGTGTGTGAAATGCAGTGCTGAAGTGAAATAGTTGGGCAGTTTGATAGCCGAATTATAATAGGTTGCCTAATAAAAAAAAAAAAAAATAGGTATTATCATAATTGAGTATATTAATAGGAGAATGAGCCTAATATCACCTTGACTATCAACAGAGACATCTGCTATCGTCGATATCTCTGCCTATCGTCGATACACGATTCTATCGCCCTATTGGCAGAACCCTACCGCAGGAATGGTACAAATGGAAAATATTAGTGGTTTTGAAACCGCAAAATTTTCAAATTGCGATATGCCTTGAAACCGGTAACTGGCCCATGCCTACCCATGAATATTTTAGTCTTAAAACTCTTACCTTTTCCTCATATGGGTCTGCAGGGACATGCAACACATTTCTGACCAGCAGCAAAATTCTCTCGATCAGTAAATTATCCTCCTCGGCTCTTTGCTCCCAGTCCTAAGAAAGAAAAAAAAAAACAGGAAGAATCTCAAAACATATTTCTAATAAATCATACCATCTCACATAGATTTGATCCTCACCAGCTGTAGAAGGTTGTAGAGCGTTTCACTCAGCACAGTAAAGATCTTCTCATCTGCAAATGCCTGAAAACACAAAATAACTTTGATGTTTAAAAATATATAGGGTAAACACAGTAAAAAAATATATATATATTGGTATATGTGAGGATTTCCAGTCAGGATTTGGACCGTATCATAGTACTGAGACTGCCCTCCTTAGAGTTACAAATGACCTGCTCTTATCATCTGATCGTGGTTGTATCTCTATATTAGTTCTATTGGATCTTAGTGCTGCGTTTGACACGATTGACCACAGCATTCTTTTGCATAGACTTGAACACTTTGTTGGTATTAATGGAAGTGCATTATCTCCATTTCTTTGCGGCTCAGTGAAACACACCAATTTGATGAAATGGAACGCATAGTCAATATAAAAAAACTGGATGAGGAGTAATTTCTTACTGCCAAATTCTGGAAAAAAACAGGTGTTAATTATAGGACCTAAAAACTCTGCTTGTAATAACCTAGAACACGGTCTAAGACGTGATGGCTGCTCTGTCAATTCTTCATCATCAGTTAGGAACCTAGGTGTGCTATTTGATTGCAATCTTTCCTTAGAAAGCCACGTTTCTAGCATTTGTAAAACTGCATTTTTACATCTCAAAAATATATCTAAATTACGGCCATGTCGAATGCAGAAATGTTAATCCATGCATTTATGACCTCAAGGTTAGATTACTGTAATGCTTAATTGGGTGGTTGTTCTGCATGCTTAATAAAAAAAACTACAGCTAGTCCAAAATGCAGCAGCAAGAGTTGTTACTAGAACCAGAAAGTATGACCATATTAGCCCGGTCCTTTCAACACTGCACTAACTCCCTATCAAACATCGTACAGATTTTAAAATTTTGCTATTACTTATGAAGCCCTGAATGGTTTAGCACCTCAGTATTTGAATGAGCTCTTGTTACAAAATATTGCAAGGACCTCTACAGCCCTGAAAGACAGACAGATAGACCAGGACAACTAGAGCCCCAGATACAGATCCCCTGTAAAGACCTTGTCTCAGACGACCACAGGAAACAGACGATTCTTCTGCACAATCTGACTTTGCTGCAGCCTGAAATTGAACTGCTGATTTTGCCTGGTCAGAGGAGAACTTGCCCCCCGACTGAGCCTGGTTTCTCCCAAGGTTTTTTTCTCCATTCTGTCACAGATGAGGTTCTGGTTCCTTGCCGCTGTCGCCTCTGGCTTGCTTAGTTGAGGTCAATTCTTTTACAGCGAATGAATGACAACTCTTCCCTCTCAGTGACACAAGCTGACTTAAAGGCTCATTATGCAGCTCATTATGCAGGCCTTTATTCATGATAGTTGACGCCTACTCGCATATGACTTTTACCAACAAAAAGTGTCTTAGAACATTTAAATCAATATATTCAAGTCAAGTCAAAGTTTATTTATAGAGCACCTTTTTAAAACAGCAGGTGTTCACCAAAGTGATGCACATACAATATAAAATAAACAGTAAATCTTAAAAAAAAAAATCACACCACAATAAAATATGCAATACATACAATAATGATTTATAACACACACTTAAAGAGAACTCCTAACAGGTAACTCTCATACTTTGTTATATGCTGTACTATACAAATATGTTTTTAAATGTAATTTAAAAACAGCAAGTGAAGGTGCCAGCCTAATGTACAAAGGTAAATTATTCCAGAGTTTCAGGGCCGCTACTGCAAAGGCACGGTCACCTCTGCGCTTTAATCTTGCATTGGGGGAGACTAAAAGCAGTTGCCAAGCAGACCTAAGTGCTCTGAATGGAGCATATGGCTGTAATAGATCTGAGAGGTATTTAGGAGCAGTGTTATTTAAATGAATTATAAACTAAAAGTAAAATCTTGAAATCAATTTTAAAACGAACTGGTAACTAGTGAAGGGAAGCTAATATAGGTGTAATGTGGTCTTGTTTGCGTGTCCCTGTTAATAAACTTGCAGCCGCGTTTTGTACCCTCTTCAAACGTGTTAGAGATGCCTCACAAATGACTACATAGAGACTATTACAATAGTCTAGGCGGGTTGATATAAAAGCATGGATGACCTTCTCAAAATCAGTAAAAGATACAAATGACACTGACTTTAGATAATTGCCTAAACTGATAAAAACACTATTGATGGTACCACCAGGTCGAAACAAAATGATTTCAGTTTTATCTTCATTGAACTTTAAGAAATTGGAGGCAATCTAGGCTTCTCAACATCTCAATAATCAAGACATCTCAACAAAGGGGCTATAGAGTTTGTATTGTTTCGTTTCAAAGGCAGATAGAGTTGCGAGTCATCTGCATAACAGTGAAACGAGATGCCATGTTTCGTAAATATGGACCCTAAAGATAATATATATAAAGAAAATAAAATTGGTCCAAGAATGGAACCCTGAGGGACTCCACATACAAGAGATGCAGTAGAATACACAAATTCCCCAAGACGTACAGAGAAAGTTCTTTCACCCAGATAAGATCTAAACCTTTGTTACGCGGCACCCTTTACACCAACACAATGCTCAAGACGAGAGATCAGTATATTGTGATCTATGGTGTCAAAAGCAGCAGTAAGATCTAACAGCATAGTTACCTGTGTCAGTGGCCAATAATAAATAATTATACATTTTTAACAGGGCCGTTTCTGTGCTGTGAAGTGATTTAAAACCAGATTGATAAATTTATTGCAAACCATCCAAGTCTAGAAAGGACAGTAATTGTTTAAAATAGGGCCGGGACTCGATTAAAAAAATTAATCTAATTAATTAGAGGCTTTGTAATTAATTAATCGAAATTAATCGCATTTTAATCGCATATAAATATTTGACCTGAGAACAGTGAGAAGTCATTTTTTTTCACATGGATTTATAGTATACCATTGAATAATGACTGAATACATAAGCTTAAGCAACAAAATATTGTTTATTATTGTTCACCCAAGTTTAGCAGACAAGTGCAATTTTTGCCATGAAGTGTAGCAATAGCATATTTAGAAACAATTTAGAAATAGAACATTTCAGAAATTCAGGAAGCTTATAGGTGCTGGAACCTTCTGTAAAGTGTTTTTTTAAAGTAAACACAATACTGTCAATTACATTCAGAACATTGGAAACACTGACTATTAGAAAACATCTCTCTGTTGCTTCAGAGGCCATAACATACTAAGTCCAACTCTCAATAACCTTGGCCAAAACAATAAAGAGTTCAACATAAACTGTTGCACCAACAAAATAATACATAGTTCAACATAAAGTGTAAAGTCCACGCTAGCTGCTATATGTTTTGCGTTGAGGTGATACTTGAGGTTCGATCATGTGCTGCGGTGATATCATAGACAGTAAAAGAAATGGACACAGCGACCCCATTGGAACTCAATTGAGACAAATGAAGCCCAGTTTTAGCGTTTTTAGCACTTCCGTTTCTGACGCGCAGACTCAAACGAAGCTTGACGACGTCAGCAACCTTTCTGCCAGATGTAAATCTTCTAAGTGGCTGTGCGTTCAAACTGCCATCGTTAATCTTGCAGAGACGGCGAGCTTGAGCGGGGAGTTCTTTGGCGTGAGTGAGCAGGAGTAAGTATTCTGATTAATTATTTTGTATAGTATTTTAAAATGTAACGCCAGTACGCCATATTAAGTTAATTGCTTGCGAGCTTCTCCTCCTGTCTCTACGGTAATGCGACAGAGAGCCGAGTGGTTATGACGCAATCGTTAGCCTATTTTTTACAAAAACTGTTTATACGGGGCCATAATGTAACATAGAAGGTAATGGAGCCCTTTATACATTGTCGTGTATCTTTAGAAATAAATAATGGACAAACGGAGTCTTTAAACGCCTCAGATGTAAAGTTATTCGCTGTCAAAGTGACGCCAAAATGAATGGGAGTCAATGGGAATGCTAACGCAAGTGAAGTTCTGCTAAAAGATGGCAGCCCCCACCCGACTTCAACTTCCGGTCGAGTTCCTTGCCCCTTGGGTGATATGCGAACGCTAGTTGGTGCTCCAGTATTATCGGTCCCGCCGAAACTCATCCAGTGAGAAACGTTCCGCGGTGCAAAAATAAATTATAAAAAATGCGGGAAATTTTTTTCTGTAATTAATTAATCTTAATTAACGCGTTATTTTTTGTGTAATTAATTAATCTCAATTAACGCGTTAAAGTCCCGGCCCTAGTTTAAAAACAACTTTTTCCGATATTTTGGAAAGAAACAGGAGTTTCGAAATGGGCCTAAAATTAACAAGAACCGATGAATCCAGGTCGGGTTTTTTCATCAGTGGTTCCACTATTGCATGTTTAAAATGTAGGGGTACAACTCCATGAATGAGACTACTATTTACAATCATTAGTATTTTAGGGCCAAGGGTTTCAAAAACCTTTTTTAGGAAATCTGGGGAAATAATGTCTGTGGGACAAACAGATGGATTCATTTTGTCAATATATGTCTTTTAAACAAGCAAGAGACACTGGCTCAAACTGATTAAAAACAAAGGAGCACACAGAGAAAGAAGACATATCAGCACAAGGGTGAACAATATTGGCTCTAACAGTCACAATCTTGTCATTTAAAAACTGCAAAAAGTTTTCACATGTTTCTTTGGAAAATTCCAAACTCATTTGTTGAGATGTATTTAAAACAGAATTAATAGTGTTGAACAGAACACAAGGTTTATGAGAATTATTTGCGATGACATTTGAGAAATACCTTGACTTTTCCATTTTTACAGTTTTTTTATATTTAAACAAGCTGTCTTTCAAGATCTCAGACGAAACCCGCAGCCTATCTTTTTTCCACTGGCGTTCCGCTCTCCTGCACTCATGCCTAGCAGCACGGGTAATGTCATTTAGCCACGGTTCAGATTTTGGCTTAGCACGAATAGTCCTGAAAGGGGCAACAATGTCCAGTGCATTCTGACAAGAAGCATAAAACAATGATGTTAACTCATCAGTATTATAATGCTGAGTGGACACTGAGAATGCCATATTTGTGCTTTTAAAAACATCAGTAAACCGTTCTGCAGTTAAAGAGTTAAATGAGCGACAGCGACGAGCAGGAGCACATGGTTTAGGACAACAGAAACAAGAAATCTCGAATAACACAGGCATGTGGTCAGAAAAAGTAGCACTGCCCAGCATTTTTCATGGGCCAGCCGCCCGCTCTATGCGTTTTTCCCGCTCGCACTGTTACCATAGGTGATCAAGCGAGTCAGGTAGAACTCTGTGCTCCTCGTGGCACCGCTCTGGAGGAACAAGGTTTGGTTTCCAGAGCTGATGCAGCTAGTGAGCACAACCCCACGTCCGATTCCGGTCTCAACCCAGGGGCGACTTATGGGCAATGCACGTCTGGGCCATCAATGGGTACCCACGGACCTCTCAGAGGCAGTGTTGAAAACTATTACACAGGCGAGAGCACTTTCTACTAGAAGACTTTACCCTTCAAAGTGGTCAGTGTTTTCCGGCTGGTGCATGGACTGTAGCATTGTGGAAATTCTCTCCTTCCTAAAGGAGCTGTTTGGAGAAGGGCAGGTCCCCATATCAACATTTGTCTATGCTTGCCCAGCCACTGGGAAGGAACGATCTCATCATTAATTTCTTGAGAGATGCTAGGAGATTAATCCCTCTCCCTGGCCCCTCTGGCTCCGTTCTGGGACCTCTCCACAGTCCTGGACGCTATGAAGGGCGGCCCCTTCGAACCGCTGCAGTCCGTGGATTTGCGGTATCTTTAATTTAAGACCGCTCTCCTTGTGGCTCTCACCTCAGTCAAGTGAGCGGGTGACCTGCACATGCTCTCTGTGAGTGCTACGTGTATGGAGTTCTGACTTAACGACTCTAAAGTCATTCTCAAACCGAGACACGGTTATGTCCCCAAAGTGCCTTCCATTCCGTTCAGCGCACAAATCATTTCACTGTCAGCTTTTCCAAGATCTGATAGTGAGGGCGATGTGAACCTCCTCTGCCCGCTCAGGGTGCTGAGTATATATGTCGGACGGTCTTCTGCTTTCAGACAGTCAGAGAAGCTCTTTTGGTGGCCGCACTAAGAGGCTAACCACCTCGAAACAGAACCTATCCGGGTGGATAGTTGACATTATCCCTCTGGCTTGTAAGTCTTAGGTTCTTTGCTGCCCACTGGGAATTAGAGCTCATTCCACAAGAAGCATGGCATCCTCATGGGCATGGCCCAGTGGAGTTTCA
Organism: Carassius gibelio; assembly: GCF_023724105.1. Lineage (NCBI taxonomy): Eukaryota > Metazoa > Chordata > Actinopteri > Cypriniformes > Cyprinidae > Carassius > Carassius gibelio. Next base: position 25,053,611 of record NC_068419.1, read on the forward strand.
CTCCAAGACATTTGTATGATGGCAGGCTGGGCCTCCCCATCTACATACATAAGGTTCTATAACCTGGAAGGTTCCTGCCTTGAAGGTTAGACGTTGTCAGTCTAGGTGTAATATCCACCGATATGCCCAACTCAGCATCGTGCAGTGTTTTATGAGCGTTCTGCTAGCACGGGTCTAAGACTAACAGATCAGGCTGACATAGGTCCGCCCTGAATGTAATTCTACTATCATATCTGTGCATCTGGCTCAGATGTCCAACTGATGTTAGCCTTGCTTTTATGCAGTTCAGGCAGACTCATGTCGTTCCTGACTGTTATACTGTGATAAGCACCCATGTCCTTTGTCATATTATATTCTCAGACCCAAGTTCATTGGTCCAGATTTACCCACTATTATGCATAACCCGGGCACATGCCCTTGGGAATATATGTGTGGACATTAAGCACGCATGGCATTTTACATTGGGTTCCCATAATGTAAGCTAGCTTACGCAACAAAAAAAGAATTGAGAATTCTAGTGTTAGAGCCTCATTTTAAATAAAAATAAAACTAATAAATGCATATGTTAGAAGGTCATTATAATAAATTTAAAGAAAACGTAGAAAGAATAAAGAATGCTAGTGTTAAAGGTAGGAATGTAACGATATGACATTTTTTAGCCGATACCGATAATTCTTTAAATATGAAAGCTGATAACCAATATGTTGGCCGATAGATGTAAATCCACATTTTTACATAATTTTTCAGAGCCTGATTACCAAAAAAGTCTCACCATTAAAAGGCATTAAATGCTTCAACATAAATCAAACATAAAGCAGCCTTACAAATAAATAAAATACTGCTTAAATAATGGAAAAAAGTTACCGGACAACATTGTGTAAAAAAAAATATAGCGATAGTCAAAATCATTAAATATTGTCATTATTATGAGTATTTGGCATTTCCAATTATTATAGACCTGTTACTTTCTGGTATTTTCTTATTATTCCGCGATGCTCTCGTTCTGATCAGTGAAGTCTGTTGTGCTCTCAGTGCTGTGCTATACGGGAGCGCGCGCTCTTCCGGCAGACGTGCCCTCAGGACCCTTATAAGGAAATTCCGCTCCATCTAACGTCACACAGAGCCATACTCGTTAAAAACCTTCCCGAAACTTGTGACAAACTCACCGCATGCGGTAAGTAGTATTTTTGGAACAGAAATACTCCTTCAAACATACAACTTAATTTTTGAAACTTTGTCCATGTTTAGCATGGGAATCCAACTCTTTAACAGTGTAAAAAACTCAGTATGCATGAAATAGCATTTCCAATTATTATAGACCTGTTACTTTCTGGTATTTTCTTATTATTAGCTTAATTTTATTATTGAATTAATAATACAATTAATTTGCTTTGCAACAATTCCATAGTGCATCACTGCATAAATGACACACTGTGACTTTCAGCCTGTGAGAAAAAAAAAAAAAAAAAAGCCTATTAGCTTAGACTACTCTTTTCTCTACAATTTTCTCAATGCCACCGTCAGTTGGTATTTACTGGCTCGACTTCATGATTTAAAACAGAAGTACGCGATTTCCAATATTGCAATGCATTGCAACTCGAATAGTCAGATATGTCGTGAACATGCTCTTGGCTCTTCCTGTAAAAAGGTGCTGAAACACGGGAAATAAAACCAAATAATTCACAACTTTTTTTTACGGTAATATTCTCTTTATAATATTGTTTTTATGACATTCCCAATTTAGTTATTAATGTTTATTAAACATAAATACAATATTACAACTTATATACTAGGGCTGCACGATAATGGTTAAAATGATAATCACGATTATTTTGATTAAAATCCTAATCACGATTATTAAAGGGGGGGTGAAATGCTCGTTTTCACTCAATATCCTGTTAATCTTGAGTACCTATAGAGTAGTACTGCATCCTTCATAACTCCAAAAAGTCTTTAGTTTTATTATATTCATAAGAGAAAGATAGTCTGTACCAATTTTTCCCGGAAAAACATGACCGACTGGAGGCGTGACGTGTGGGCGGAGCTAAAGAATCACGAGCAACAGTAGGCTTTTGCGTTGAGCGCGTCTGGAAGCTGTGACACCGTTAGGACAAAACCAACCAAAACAAACCATGGCTAACAGTCAGATTCAGCGTATATTTATGATCCAGAATCAGATCCAGAGGCTGAAATTGAACAAGAGCAGCATCAGCAATCAGTCTCTATGTGGTATGTACTGAAACTGTATATATTTGCTTAGCGGTTTTGGAAAATGACTAAGTTCCACTTTGTCGTCTTTTTTTTTTTTTTAAGCTGTACATGTGGAAAGTGCAGTTTGATGACAACATCGCATGTTGTTTACTTGATGTGCTTACACGCTAATAGCTAAGTTAACAACACAGAGATATTTGAAGCAGTTTTACTCACCGCATGCGGTTCCAACACACGATCGTGACCCTTTTTCGTTGGGACTGCATTATCCTTAAGAAATAAACGATGTGCAAATCCGGCGTCAAACTGGACCTTGTTTGTAAAACAAGCATCTTCGAAATGCAGGGAACAAACAAAAACACTCGCACTGCTCCGTTGATGCTCTGTAAAAATAAACTCCATCCACTGGTCCCTTAATGCTGTTTTTCTTTTGGTAATCTTTGCAGGGTTGTCTTGCCCTGGCAACCAAAAACACACTCCTTTTGTGACATTCCGCGACGCTCTCATTCTGATCAGTGAAGTCTGTTGTGCTCTCAGTGCTGTGCTATACGGGAGCGCGCGCTCTTCCGGCAGACGTGCCCTCAGGACCCTTATAAGGAAATTCCGCTCCATCTAACGTCACACAGAGCCATACTCGTAAAAAACTTTCCGAAACTTGTGACAAACTCACCGCATGCGGTAAGTAGTATTTTTGGAACAGAAATACTCCTTCAAACATACAACTTAATTTTTGAAACTTTGTCCATGTTTAGCATGGGAATCCAACTCTTTAACAGTGTAAGAAACTCAGTATGCATGAAATAGCATTCCACTCCCCCCTTTAATAACGATTATTCTATACTGCTAAACAAATAGCTTGCGAAAAAGCACACACTGGCTATATGACACTTTAATGTAAGCAGAATATCACTGTGGAGATTTCGCTAAACTCGCATGTTTTCATCATCAGTGCTTGTTCCGCCATCAGTGAGCGCACACAGGGTTACCAGATTGCACAAATTAAATAAAACATAGGGCAGAAAGTGTATCTTTAAAGGAGAAAAGCTCCGTTGAGGCTTAAAGCTCTTAACATCTGGCAACCACAAGCATGAACGCTATTGAAGACTTGGCAAATTAAAAACAACGTTTCAGGATAAATAACGAGACGGCCAATATAGTGACGATTATTTTTAATTAATCGAGAAAGGTGGATATCGTTATAAAGTTTAAAATAAGATTAATCGTGCAGCCCTATTATATACATACAAAAATAAATGCACACGTGAACTCAAACTAAGTTAAGTGCTAATCTGAATGTTTAACTTCTGTTGTAGATGCGCTCTTGGCTCTTCCCGCAACAACGCGCTGAAACACGGAAACCAAACCGAAATAATTCATAACGTTTTATTATAATAGTGTTCTCATTTTAATGTTATATATATGACAATCTCAATCAGTTAATGTTGTAAGCTTCTGTTTGAGCTGCGTGCGCGGAGCTAAAGATGATCAGCAGTAAACTGATGAGCTATTAATCCTCTATAGGCACAACAATCTGATTTATATGCATAATATAAACTATTACAATGTACAATTACACAAAAGACTGTAAATACACAAGTGAACTTAACTGCTAGTTGTGTGGATCCGTTGATCTCAGCCAAATTCTCTTGGTTCCAAAACGATAACAGAAAAATTTACATTTATCGGCTGATATCGATATGGTGGACGATATATCATGCATCCCTAGTTAAAGGCTATTTTCCTTTTAAATAAAACAAGTTGTTAGAATATAAATAGAATAAAGAGTTCTAGATTAGATGGTCAAATGAAGATGAAATATGTATTTTCAGCCGTTTCTTGAAAATGATTAAGCATGATTGAGCTGGACAGGTCATTCCACCAGGAGGGAACAGTAAATGAAAAAGTCTTATCACAGGTTGAATGCAAAATTTTTCATTCTTATTTTCCGCTTAACAGATCCTGAGCTCACTGACAAGTATCTTATCTTGCAACATGTGCTCCCTTTACTATGGAAGCCCGTTTTCACCAGTAAATAAAAATAAAACGATTGCAAGGTAACTGCAAATTTTTATCTCAAAAAGTAAAAATTGTGAGTTTTTATCTCACAACTATGACTTTATAACTCACAATTCTGATAAGCTAGAATTGCGCGATAAAGTCAGAATTGTGAGATAAAAAGTCGCAATTACTTAGATTTATTTTTTATTCTGTGGCGGAAACAGGTTTCTTTTGGAAAGACAAATGAAGTACTTTTGCTTTATCGATGAAACACAGCATCACACACAGCAGGCTAGAGTGAAGGGTGGCAGGCTTGAGAACAGCACGGCTGGCAGATTCAATGAAGGAGCTTGTGGTAACCACATGTGTTGACTCCAGGCTGGATGCTTTGTCCACGGTGAAAGCCAATCCTGGAATCCACAGCGCAAAGTTGATGTACTTTCCCAGTGACTGCAGGCTGCTCCTTTTGTCGAATGTGCCGGCTGCCCCATTCTCTAGTCTGCTGCCACACACTCAAGCCCGCTGTGTGTGACGCTGTTTTGAAACTACTTAATTTGGCCTTCAAAAAGAGTAGACGACTAGAAATCAGTGATAAAGTTGTATTTACAACACTGTTCCAGAACAGTTCAACCCAAATATTCAGATGTGTGTAATGCATTTTATGGAGGACTGTTTCCTGATCCTGCACTGTAAAAAATGAATCATGGGTCTTGTAATTTTCATCAAAAAAATTAAGGTGGTAATTAAAAATAATGTGTGGATTTCATTAAAGAAATTGTGATTCAGTGTTGTATAGAAAATAATGAGGACTTTTTACTAATAAAACCAAGAGATGCGTTTTCCTCAGTTTGTTTTAGGAGACTTAAGCAGTTTTGGTGCTTGAATTGGGGAACTGATTAAACTAAAATAATTAAGGAAAGAAGGCTGCCTATTTAATTTAAGTGAATTAGCTCAATTTTGCAGTTTTATTTTATAGGTGATTGTTAGTTCCCAGCATGCTTTGCATATGGCTGGATATGGAGAGTAAATTTTGAAATTAAATGTTTTTGAGTGAAGGGAGGCATCTATTAATGTTTAATGTTCAGTTACATTTGACATTTGTAAGAGTTTCTCTTACATTGAAGTTTCCATTGCACAGTGCAATCATTACCACTGTGCAGAAGAGTAGAGCTTGTAGTTATGGATACTACTCTTCTAAGGCATTAAACATTGTTTAATGAGCAGTAGCCTTGCTAGTGCTAGTGCAGTACTTTCCAGTATTTCTCAAGTATTTTCCTATTTGAGCTGATTGGCTGTATACAGTCTTGTAAATGTATAAAATAACAAAATACAAACAGATCTCATTTAAAATCACAGACTTTTGAGAATAAACTTAAAATAAATGAGCACATTTCCCTAATTATATTAAATTTATTGTGCCATAGACTAAATAATTTAGGAATTTTTACTTAATTTGTGTAAATTTCACAAAAAAAAAAACAACCTTAAGATCTACTTAAATATAATACGTGTAATATTGTTACCATAATTTTTTTAAGCAGATAGCATGTAATATTTTTTACAGTGTGGAAGAGTAGACTACAATGCCGGCTGTTCTGATTCACAGTCCCTAAGTATCTTGTTTATATTTAAAGAATTTGCAACTGATGATTCAAATGCGAATTCTGAGCAATGTATAGAGCTTGTTTGCCATTTCTCCAATCACAAATGGAGACGTGGTTATATGTTTACGCGGCGCCATGCAACACTATAATCTGTAATTAAGTCCCCACCGGATGTAACAAATGGCTCGTTTGTAATGGGTTTTATTGTTTTTCTCTTGTGGTGCAGATGTCTGATCGGGACACGTCATCACAGTATGGCAAGGGGCATAACATTTCCATCAAACACTTGAGGTATCCAGCCAATGACAACGCACTGGATAGCTGACCAATCAGAGCACACCTCGCATTTCAGACCTATGAGCTTTTTAAAAAGATGCACCGTTTCAGAGAGGCAAGACATAGAGGAGAAACAATAATTTACAGTATGTGGAAAATAATGTTTTTTGTGTGTTTTTTTATGTCTTTTTTACCTTAAACCGCATAAATATTTCATTACACCAAATTCAACAAAAAAGGTTATTTTTAGCAACATCTTAGCATTGAGCATATCCTCAGGCTTTCATGTGTTAAGGCCTGTTCATACAAAGGATAACTATAACAAAGATATTGTTTTAAAAAATTATTATAGTAATTTAAGATAAGAATAGCAGATAAACTGAAAAGAATAGCAGTAAGTAGTCCATACCACAACTATAATAATAATGGCCCAGAGGAACAATATTGCTGGAATCAATTTCAAAATGATTTTTTGCTTGCTTATAATAACCAAAACATTTTGGTGCCTTGGTGTAGACAAGTGGCTTTTAAAGTATGGGGTGCACCCACAAAAGATGCTATTGTGAACTTGCAACTCACCTTCAACAGTAGGACTGAAACTAATAGTCGACATGGTGCACAATAAAAAAAATATATATATTTTTTTTCAAAGGTCCTGGATCCTCCCTCAGAGTGGCACAGTTGAATGAGAGGCTCATTATGCAGCTCATTATGCAGGCCTTTGTCTTCTCAGGTGTAAATCACAATGATATTCATGATAGTTGACGCCTACTCGCATATGACTTTTACCAACAAAAAGTGTCTTAGAAAATTTAAATCAATATATTGTTTTCTGTGAATGAGTAAACAAGATGATTTTCACATAATTTAGAAAGAAAAATTCTAGGCTACAAGCTCCAGTTCTCAACTTTTCCGGCAACCAATTTTATGTATGTGTTTATTGCCTTATTCAAGTGACTTAACATTTTTAGTTTTTCACTAACCATGCATAACATTTTTTTTCTCAAAAATACAATCATGTACATGCATGCATTTCACATATTATTATAGCCCAGTTTGTGCTGATTACAGTGATATTAGACTTTACCCATTTAGATATTTATAAGAAACTGAAAAAAGCACAAATATCAAGGCATGACAAAACTTCTCCAGGCCCCAAAAATACCCTTAGACTCCAGAGGGTTAAATGGGGAAATTACCATAAAAGTTTGAGAACCATTGGTGTAGAAGCTAATATAGTTATTGTCCTTTGTGTGAATGGGATTCTATACCTCTTTATAGGCCTGAAGGTATGACATCACTTGGAGGAAGTGATGTCGGAATGCTGGATCATCAGGAACTTTTCCAAAGCAGAGCAGTGCTGGCTGGGTCAGGTTAACCATTAGCCTGAGAAGCATTTGAAACAGTTATGTGTTATAACATGATCATTACATAACTTGATAGTTGTAATAATTTGTTATTAGAATAGCAGCTATTTTACAGATTTTATACAGAAATATTTTATCAAAAAACAATGAGCTTAAACACCTGATACAGGCATCAAAGAGCAGTTTGTCCTGCGTGTGCTGGGTGATGATGGGTAATAGGTCATTCTGAAGTATCTGTCCAGCTCCCAGCTGCTGTCTGATGTCTCTTGTGTCATCCTCATGTCTCAAGTATCGAATCAGGTCCTTCACACTCTCTATAATAAATAAATCACAAACATGATGAGTGTGTCATAGGATACAATTATCATATTCAAAATACATAATTTAGAAGACAAAATGCATAAAATATTTTCCTGATATTCCTGCTGTAAAGCAGGTTTGACTTAAACGTTTAAGCATTACCAAGGCAGTCCGGTTCTTTGTGGTAAACATCTCCTTCCAGATAACCCAGTGCACTGCATGTTGCCAATAACTCACAGTTCATCATGAACAAGTCCATACAGCGGTCCAATCTGAGAGAAAATGTGGTCCAAATCTAAAAATAAATGATAAAGATACAAAAAAGACTTTTGTTAATGTCATGACAGGACAGATACAGCTCAGCTCAAGTTTGATTTGAATTTATTTCTGATTTGACAGTTGTAACAATTCTAGAAAATCAGAATTTCAATTTACTAGTAATGTTTTTTTTTTTTTTTTTTTTATAAGGGCAATAACCCTATTGAGACCAGCCATTATCTTTTTTTCTACTCAGAATAAAAAGTAAATGGCAAAATGTGTTTTTTTTGTTTTGTTTTTTTTATCCCACAGGGGGCAGTTACAACAGGGGCAATCACAAATCAAAACATAAAATCTTGCTGGTCTTTAATGGTTATGGCTGCTTTGCACTAAAAAACTAAAATTTACATTTTGCAAAGGTCTTTAAAAGAGACAATTTATGTAAAATGTAGTTATAAGTACAGATCAATATTAAGAGTTAATATAATGCAACCTGATGTAATAATTAAATTATTTAACTACTATTCTGTATTTAAAAAAGACAAATGCCTTCCATTGACCTGCAACTGATAACCATACTAAATCTGTAAAATATGTAATTGTGATATCACACACCATGACTGGAGGAGAAAAATCCTTCCATTTAATGACATGCAAAAACTACTCCGCAAAGAGCACAATATTTGTACATTGCCTGTAAATTAAATTTACTTCAGTCATACTATGTCATCCCATGAGTCAAGTAACACATGCAGTACAAATTACTACTTATGTAACTGTACAAATCCCTGTGTGTAGACTATAGACTGTATAAAAACGGTGTAGACCCATTTTTAGAGAGAGGTTTTCACACACTATAGCAGTGGTTCATAACTACGATCATCACTACATAGTGGCAACAAGAAGTACTGCAGACTCTTAAATCACATTCAAAACTGTCTAAATGTCACTGAATTGGATAACTAAATTAAATTAAGTGGCATCAAACAAACAGTAAGTCATTTAGTAACATTCATGACAATTTAACTGTGACTTAAATGTCTTAATAAATTAGGGGACCACTGTATCGCTTCATCCGATTTGAGTATGCATGTTTGC
>NC_068419.1:25063222-25088919 GCF_023724105.1 Carassius gibelio
TGAAAATACACAGTTTGGGGAAAATCTATCAGTATTACATTTTTTTTTTTTTTAAATAAAGTATTAATTTCTGTTAAAATAAATCTTACTGACCAAACTTTGAACAGTAGTTTATGTATGAAAACAAAAAGAATTACATACACTGCCCATATATCATGCATCCCTAGAAAAAAAAAAACACAGGAATCACCCTGCAAACCCCGCTGGCATTAAGAGTGACACTCTATAAGTACAGAAATAAAAAAACTGACCCCTCCCGGCCCCAGAGAGCCTGGCCTCCTGTGTGTTTTAGTTTGTCCATGGGAAGCTGGCTGACCTTTGAACCCCCAGCGCTTCATCACTCCCTGAAAACCTTTACCAATTCTACAATAAAAAGATCAACAGTTTAATACAGTAAAGATGTAAACAGAACATTGAGTCCTCATACGCTGTGTAACAACATAAGAGATGTGGATGAAGCTGCAGACAGGCAGGATCTCAGACACGACTCAAAATTATGTGAAGCAAGGCTCTGTTCATTAAATATATGGTGGGTGTCATAAGAATTTCACGTGGAAAAAGGCATCTCTATATCTATATCTATCTATCTATCTATCTATCTATCTATCTATCTATGTATTTATATCTATATACCTATCTATATACCTATCTATATACCTATCTATCTATCTATATATATATATATATATATATATATATATATATATATATATTAAAAAGTATATTGACACTTTGTGTGTGTGAACTTGACCTACGTTTTTGCTGTGACATCCACATATTGTCCTGGACGGAAGTGAGCTGCATAGAGAGGAGTGCCTAGACCAGAAAATAAATAAATAAATAACAACAGAAACTAAATTGAAAATGGTTTTAAAAAAAATTAATAATAATAATAATTTTTAAAATACACAAAACACGACAAGAAAACCTAAATACAAAACCGAAAAAATAAAAGTATGAGAGTAAAGGAATACAGCTGAAATGACTTAATTCTTTATCTGGCGATAAGCAAAGAGTTTTGACAGGTGAAGCAACCTGGTTTGATGATGGCGTTGTCCGACACACAAAACGTGGTGAGTTTCTGTTTAGGAGGAACTCCTGCATTCCGGAAAACCTCTAAATATCCCTCTGGCCTCTGTGAAAAAGACAGACTGACTTTCAGTTACTTCAAGGGATTCACTAACATTTATAATCCTTCAAAACTAGAAAGGGAGAATGAAAGAGAGAATACATTAAACCCAAACTGCTCTGCTGTGTTTTTGGCTCTAGAGAGGCTGAAGGCTCAGACTGAAGGTCAGGACATTTGACAATTATACTTCAAGCAGCACTTTGTAGCAGCTGTCAAATATAGACAGAAGACACACAAATATACACGCCAGCTTACTGCCAAAAGGGCAAAAAGGGACACTGACCAAAGCTTTTATTCATTACAAACTCCATAGAACAGTTTAGTTCAACCTCTTTATACCATGCTCACATCTGTCCATCTCTGTTAGTCTTTTTTATAACACCAATAGAAGAAAAAAAACAAGTGAGGAGAGAGAGAGAAGAATACAATTAAAAAGTTGCATAAAAGAAAGAAGTCCTAGTTTTCCCGTTTAATTTCCCTTAATATGCACATACACACAAAGGTGACCTCTACATCTACAGAGAGCTCAGTAAATTCTCTCCAGGAGCTCTTCAGGTCTTATTATACTCCCTCTCCAAAGAAACTGAAAAGCTCCAGTCTAATATACGGAGAAGTCAAGGACTGACAGAAAGGTGAAGAGGTAATGGTTTGTTATGAGGAGGAGGAAAGTGTGTGGACAAGAGCAGTCTTACTGAAAAAGGTTAAAGTCAGATCTTACTCACATGAAATGGAGAGACGTTTTTTCCTCCCACAATCAGGGCTGCTGTGCGTCCGTTATACTCTTCCTTGGGTAGATGTTTCACAACATGACAGTCTTGCACCTGACAGAGATATGGATGTGTTACTCTTATGTTTGATTGAGATGGCATGAGAAGTGCAGCTTCCTGGAACAAGCTTGGAACAAAATACCATGCTCAGGGACACCAACTCCATGGAGGCTGATTCTGATTTTAGGGAAGTCGTGGCCTAATGGTTAGAGGGTTGGACTCCCAATCGAAGGGTTGTGAGTTCTAGTCTCGGGCCGGACGGAATTGTGGGTGGGGGTAGTGCATGAACAGCTCTCTCTCCACCTTCAATACCACGACTTAGGTGCCCTTGAGCAAGGCATCGAACCCCCAACTGCTCCCCGGGCGCCACAGCATAAATGGCTGCCCACTGCTCCGGGTGTGTGCTCACAGTGTGTGTGTGTTCACTGCTCTGTGTGTGTGCATTTCGGATGGGTTAAATGCAGAGCACAAATTCTGAGTATGGGTCACCATACTTGGCTGAATGTCACTTTCACTTCACTTTCACTTCACTTCTGGTGTTTTTACCGATCTTTGCTTCCATACCTCAGCAGTACAATATAATAGACTAAACTTAATGAATTGTATTAATCACTAATGCACCAATTCAGCATAATTTGGTGAATTTATGTCACAACACGTTAAACATGTCCTACTGGACAAAATCTGTTAAAGAATCACAATATTGTTCTTAAATAAAGTATTATTAATATTGGCATATGAAGTGGCTCAATCAATGTATTGATTAAAATGTAAATATAAAAATCACTTTGACAGGTTGTAACTGTGTGTAATTCACAGGTTTTTTTTTAATATTGTTCTCAAAAATAGATTTCATGTGCTGTAATAAAGTGATGAATTGGAATCCTCTTTACCTGCAGCATTGTCACTACGTGTCTCTCTCCAGATTTGGTCCACACAGGCATCATTCCAAGTTTTACGGCCACAAGACCGACTCTCCGACTCCCTGAGGAGATGCAGATTACAAAACAATACAATCATAAAAACTTAAGTAGTAATCCATGTACATAACACAATTATGAGCACAAGCACGCTGCCTCCTTTAGGATTGGAAGGGAGCAGACACCCACAGACTGCATGGGTTCTGATGGTGAGACCCACCTTCTGCCCACTCATGTCTGGGCCAGGGCTCATCCTTGAGAGGATTGAGTTTGTCTGTGGTCTGTTGTTTGTATTCCTCTGTAACAGCCTTCTTTAGGAAGGAAGCATTATCTTCTGTGAGGTGCTCGTCCCACCAGGTGTTTGTTCGATGCGCTCTTATACACTGAATGACAGGGGGTCTGCTGAAGACAGAAAACAAGGCTTTTTACATAAATATCACGTTAAAAGTTGATAATGTGATGACAGTGACATTACATAAAGTTGTTAAACCTGATGGTACTGTAGAATACGCCTTATAAGAGTTGCTGTATTTAATATATTTAAACGATACCGAGTTAAATATTACATTGTTTTATGATGTTAATATTCAAATACCTCTTCAGCGCTGCTCCAACTCGGTAAACGGTTACTGGTGCTTCTCTTAGCAAACCATCAGCTAGCTTAATAAACCTATAAGTCAGTGCTGTCATTTTTATTATTTACAATTATCATACAACACAACTACAGCTCGTTCATTTGGCTCGGTCACATCATCATAGCAGACATAACAGTCTCGTGTTCGTCCTGCAGTAGAAGGACATTTCTTCCCCTTCCGGTGTTACGCGGAAAAACGGTCGCCGGTCTCTGACGTTTCAAAATATAGTTCCCTAAGCACTCAGTAGCGCGTTATGGTTATAGTTTGCATAATAGAAAATAAAATGCAAACTATTTATTTTTTCTATTATATTGTTCATTTAAATTCCCTTTTATATTAGTTCCCTCAGCACTCAATAGTGTGCTATTGTTTTTGCTGAGGAGTGAGGACAATAGATTTGTTCGGTTTATCGCTACTAATTTTTAAATGACAAAACAATATTACAAAATCAAGAATACAAAAATAAATTGTTCCTCACAAAAATAAAAATGATAAATATTAATCTAGTCAAATTATATTGTTATAAACTTTATATTGTATTATATTGTATATTATATTGTGTCTCTATATAAAATGAAAAAAAAAACATTGTACTTAAAACATATTGTTTATTTTCTATTTATTGATCTGCTTGGATTAATACATATTGTTTTATTAAGCAGTTGTTACATCCCAGCAAAGGTTTCTTTACATAGCTTTAGCTGGTCTTAAGATGTTTACTATAAGTTCTGCCATACAATATACTAAAACATCAATTTTACTGAACTGCAAAATTCCTGTTTCCAAGCACTCTTAAAACTAATTATTTATTTTTTTACCCTCTGACATGATTGAACAATTTCCTAACAAAACAATATAATCAAAATATGTTCTTTGCAGACATTCAATCATGTGTGATAATATGTAGAACTATTTTGGTGAATTTCTTTTGTCTTGCAACACCTAATCAAAGCTGAAACAGAACTAAAAGGCTCTGTCTCTGCCAAACACTCACAGTGGAGGAACAAAATTGTTTTTCTCCCATTTAATTATCATATATTCTTTTTTTTTAAATCATAAATTTCAGATGCTAAACTGAGCTGCAGAAAAGAATGTAGAAGATCAGGAGGGTAACGGATTTGAGGAAGACCTGATGCTCTGCCTACCATGGGTTTTTCTTGAAGACCTGAGAACCACTGCATATTGAGCCCTAACCACAATTCAGCTGCTCCCTTTGTCCTGCCAGCTTCTGCTTCCATCATGCTGCCAGCTAGCTCAACCACCCTGCCAGCTGCTTCTTCCTACAACCTGCCAGTTGCGTTATCCTCTGACCTGCCAGTTTTCTTAACCATCCTGCTATCTGCCTCATCCAATATCACATGTTGTCCAGCCTGCTGCCAGCAATGTTCACACTCAGAGGTCTGAGGAGTATTACGTATGTACATATTTCAGCAGCAGGTGATGATCATATTCAGACATCAGGATAAACTGACCACACAGATTTAGACATCTGAGAGTATGTAGTGGTACACAGCACCTGAATCACATCTGTTAACTAATGAAACATATTTCCATTTTTAAGGCAATCAAATAAAATGGAAAAGAATCAACATGCATATATATATGTGTGTGTGTCAAGCCGAATGTTTGGTGGTTGAGATACAGGAAGTAATAATTCAACAATTACATAAGCATTGAAAAATATAATAAATGCAGTATTTTATATGCATAATCATGTTATTTAACATGCTTATTTAAAAGATAAAGAAAATATTGAAGTGGATATTTATGGGAGTCTAGCAATACTGTATCCTTGTGAAAGACATTCAACCTCAGATTTCATTCCCTGCTGCAAATTGTTTTGAATGAGAAAGTATCTGTAAAATCACTAACAATAAATAATCTGTTGAATCTGACTAATGGATCTGTTGAATATGATAAATGACATGATCTCTCATTCTCCTGATATCTCCTGGTCTTGTTCTGCTGATCCGAGTGTTTAATTATACATGATGGAGCTAATTGAAAGGCTGTGTGCTTGTGTGGAGAGACGTGTGCATGTTTGTGTTTAGACTTCAAAGATTCTTCCGAATCAAAGAGTCGATCACGCCTCAAGGACTCCATTTCTCAAAGTCTTCTGATGCCTGTCAAGAGCCTTTACATTCAAGCATCCCTCAAAATTTTGCATTGAGTGTATTACAGTATTGTAGCATTAAACAGAAATTCTAAATCAATTTTCTGGTTATGAGAGAGAACTGTGTGTGTTTGTAATGTGATGCTGAAGTAAGCGCATCCAGTGAACATCAAAACAAAAAGCTGAGAAACAAAAGTGGGAAAAACTTTTTAATTATTGGCAACATGCAAAATACAGTCCTGGTTTCAGTAGTGAGCAAGCATACATACACACACGCTCCAAACAGAAGAAAGAAGGAAAGAAATGCATAAAAGGAAAAGAGAAATCTGTCAAATACAGCACCAGAAATACGCAATTACTATTTCCAAACGTCTGAAATAACTTTATAATATTAGATTATATAAAGAAATTCTGCAAAACAAATGTCAAGAAACCTGTAGAAAAGAACAAAAACAATGAATGCCTAAATACTGGAAGTATCCATTCCACATGCTTTCAAATACATACTGTGTGTATTTGTTTATGGAGCTATACAATACACTTAATTGTATGTAACAATTATAAGTCATAAAGGCCTCACATTAAAAATAAGTTTTAAAATAAATACACTACTGTATAAAAGTTTGAGGTGGGTAAGCAAGCAAGCCTCTGTGAGCATAAAAAAAAACATTAAAATCCTACCGACCACAAACTTTTTGCAGGTAAATTGAATAAAGCAATACAATTGTTGCATTTTGGATTATAAAGGACTAACAGTGTTTACTAACTGAGCATTGGTCATGCACTGGCCAATAACTAATAATCACTTGCCTCCTAAACTATTATGCATCGGAATACTGTGCTATATTGGACTATATAGCCCTTGTATAGCAGGTCCACCAAAAATAACAGTAATAAGGTAACAAATGCCAACACTAATGAACAAAAAAAAGGAAGACAGTCAGGTAGAATGTTTCATTCTTTCGGCTTTCCTTCTAATTACACAGAGTAGGTGACGGCTCATTGAAAAGTGCTGGCAGATTGGTTTGATTGCAATGAAATTAATCTTTCCCATTGTTATGTTAGAAGTTAGATTCGGTGATTTCATCAACATTAAATCCTTTTATACATAATTAATAATACTTTTTCGAAATGTTGGCCATGTTGAGATCATATGACTGAATACAACTCTTCCAAGACAACTGAAATATAAGCCGGGGAAACCAAAACAAAAAATGACTGAGTGCACCGTTAATATAACTAACAACTGCATAAAAGAAAATATGGACAGCTAAGGACATCTTTGCCCAATGCTATTGGAAACCTATGAGGAAAAAACTAAACAACAACAACAAGGATGCTTGTCGATTCTTAATCTGATGCAGCAAGCTCTGAAATGATCAATGAAGATATCTTGAAGTTGAGACGAATATGGCTGTGCGTAGCTCAGGGACTGAACGCTCTGGAAGACTCAAAGTCCGACAGGCATTTGGGCTTGATGCCTTTTCCATTGTAGTAATCCACCACTTGATTGGGAACCTCAGCCAGAACACTTTTAGCCAGCGCTGCAGGAGAGGCCTGTGAGGAAGAAAGGACGGAGGGAAGGATGAGAGAATGGAATACAGATGAAATCTCACACTCTCTTGTGCTTGAGTAGGTGATACAGGAAAGGAGTCACTCCTATTTCACTCCATCCGCAAAACACACCCGAAAAAACCCAGCAGGACAGAGCTAAAAATAACACACACACACAAGTATTCGTATTGGACAGCCAACTTCACACCTTCAGATTTGCGCAATATTTATGAATTGTGTGATATTGCAGAAGTTGACCTGAGGTAGCAGGTTTCCTTCCAGACGTCTTCCAGAAGAATGCAAAACAAAACCCTTCTCTGGAGTTTACTGCACATGAAGCTTTAGACAAAAGGTTCAATAAATCAAATGAAAAACCTGAAGATTTAAAATGCACAACTACATCACCAGTTACAAAAAAACATCAACGCAAAAGAAGAAACAATAATAAATATTTAATAATTAAACAAAATTAATAATAATATTTTTTAATAAAACACTGAACAATCCTAATGCTAATAATAATATTTTTTATAAACATAAAAAAAAAATGTTTAACTATGTACTCCGAAAACCGCATTTCTTTTGATTCAATTTGAAAACCTCTGGCCAAAAAAAAAAAAAAAAAAAAAAAAAAAAAAAAATCAAAACTGTAAAGCATTTTGAAAAACGAATTATTATATGCAATTAAAAATTATGCATTGTTAGCTAAGCTACATTCTAATGTTACTGTATTGAAATTAATTATGAATCATGTCTCTCCCATGTGTTCCTGCCAATCTATTCCATTTTTTTTTTCTCACAGCTGTCACTTTTATATAGGTAATAAATGATTTAGAAATTAAATTAAAAAAATACTGAATTAGTAATAATAATGAAGTTACAAAGACAATTTTGTCTCATTATAACTAACATAGGATTTATAGAAAAAAACATTTACAAATTGGAATAAAAAACTGAACTTTGCATGAACTCAACTTCAGATGCAGGAATATCTCTGGGTTAAAGCAGGACAGAATATGCCTAACGTCTCCTAAAAAAGTCGCCTTCATAATGAAGACTGTTCTACATGAACGATTTCATTCTCCTTAATTAAACTAAACACAGGCCTGTAAAATCTAAGAGCTTTGATGTTTTCCTTTCCTCTGTTCCAGCGCCGAGATGCTTGTTATTGGAGCTCAGAGAGACCTGAGAGGAGAGAGATGAAAAGAAGCCTGGATGCCTTCAGATGTACGGCATCCTCTTGTAGTTTGGTTTCCTGACTATGCCCTGACCCGGGGTACCATACAGCTTCTCAAATCACCAAACCTGGCACGATGCATTCCTCTTCATTAGAAACATCTGTTCATTAAGCTTCGACTTGTTAGTAATCACTTAAAACTTTCAGGTTTGGCTTTCTATGTTCTTGGTTTCACCAGATCCCGACAGGATTCTTTTAAAATGATTTCAAATTTGAATATAAAGAGAAGTGTCGGAATATTTTGTCATTATTTATTCCAACAATGTGACTGAGAGCAAATAATGACAGAATAGATTTTTGGGTGAACTAAGATACTTCTGTTTTTACTCACATGTTTGAAGTGGTGGAAGGGCACAAATTGCACGATGTCCCTCAGGACGGGTTCTCCTTTAGGAGAGCGGAGGATTCCATCATCCCCGTCCAGCATCTGCATGTCGCTGAAATCTGCGTTGCCTATGCCCACAATGATGACGGACATGGGCAGGTGGGATGCGTGAACAATGGCCTCTCGTGTGTCCGCCATATCTGTGATCACTCCATCCGTCAGGATTAGCAGAATAAAGTATTCCTAACAAATGAGGAACAAATCTAATGTGAGAGAACATTTAAATATTGAGACTCACACTAATATGATCACAATGTGTTTGTCTTTGTCTTGCACTCAGAGCGCTATTATAATCAACAAACTCTTTTATTTTCAGCATAAACCACACTAAATTTGCCAAAGTAAAAATGTTTATATTCAAATATATTAAACATTACAATTTAAAATAACCATTTTCTAATTAAATATATATTTTTAAATTTAATTTATGGTAGTACTAATAAAATACTCAATTAATAATAATGTTTTTTATTATTATCAACGTTAAAAACAGTTTTTGATGCTTAATGTTTTTGTGGAAACTGTGTTTTTTTTTTTTTAAATTCTTTAATGAGTCAAAAATTCATTGAACAACACTGAAACATTTGAACACAAAATTATTTCAGACTTATTTTGAAATAAGTCTTTATTGTCACTTTTCAACAATTTAATACATCAATGTTGCATAACATTTTTTATTTCTTTTTATTTGATCATACTTACCCCAAGCTTTTGAATGGTAGTTTTCATAAAAACAGATACAAATATTTTCAACACTGCTAAAAATAAGAAATGATTCTTGAGCATCCAAAGCATATTAGACAATAAAGACTAGAGTAACGGCTGCTGAAAATTCAGATTTTGCATTTAAAAAAGGCTTTTTCCATTTAAAAAAATAATAAAAATTACTTAACAGGAATTTTTTTATTTGACAATCTGTATTTTCATTTTAACAAATTAGTAAGTAACCAAGTAAATAAACAATTTTCTGAGAACGAGCCTTATTTGATGCAGTTCTGCTTTTCAAATAAATTTATATTGCTAAAAGGATGTTTTAATATTATATAAGAAAATTTCATTTTGCTGTGCTCTTCCACTGCATGTTTTCTTTTCTCGATGCATCAGCAACTTGGGTTGTTTTTATGAAAAAAGGAGCAGCAGTAAAGCAGATGGAGTCAATATGGTGCTGTGCAGAAATTGAGCCCTACAGTCTAATTAAAGGTGCTCTCTCTCTCTTTCTCTCTCTCTGACTAACCATGGCCTCTTTGGTATGCATCTCCTCAGAGGCAGAGTTGGCAACTTTCTGGATGATGGGAGCAATATTAGTGGGACCGTACAACTGGATTTTCGGGAGGCAGTTCTGATAAGCCTCAACAACACCTTGTATACCTGCAAAACACACATAGCCCATCAGGTCAATACACTGCCTTGTTTTTGAACATATTGTTCAACATAAGTTCATTTTAAACCTCACAAATTTTGCAATTATCTTTTACGCATAAAACAAAATGTCAGTGCAGTAAGAAATAAAAAGTAGTGTAAAACATATTCTCTTAAAACTACTTTCTGCACTGAGCAATTATCGGTTCTGTAAGGTGACATTGAATGGATGTTTTATTTTTTTGCATTAGTGGTCATTTAAATTTACTGACCTTAAAATGTCAGATTAAAACGTGACCTTTGACCCAGAGGTTGTATGGGGTGCGTGTTTGTTTCTGAATTTGCTCATTTAAAGCAGAGCACAGCCTCATTTAAATGCATGCGCATCAGTTCATTGTTTATGCTTCTGTTTGCCACTGAGTGTGTGTGAGAGATGTTTGGATTTCACTGAACTTTCTCTTTGAAAAAGAAAACGCTTGTAGAGGCATGAAGTTTACACTCTGATGACTCACCAGCACATTCTGGGTTGTCCTCATCAAAATTCACAGCAAAATCATGAGAAACCTAAATTGAGGAGAGAAAAAATACACACAGTTAAGTGACAAAAACTGAGAGATCAGAGGCAGCGATGGGAGAGTGAGTCTACACTGTTTTGAAACAAATTGCTTTTTTCAAATGGCATGGAGAAAAAGACTCCATGATATTAAATTATGATGTTAAACTTCATATAATGTACTGGAAGATCTAAAACATTTTGTTTCTTTATTTTATTCATAGGCTCTTATGGTTCAATTATATTCAGAGTTATTGCAGCCAATGGAAGGTATAAAACCATGCATAAAACATGGGAGCTTCCCTGTGGATTGGACTGTGGTCAACTAAAATGCATTCTTAGAGTCACATCCAACCACACTGCGGCCATGACCTCTGATTGAAACATGGCAACCAATCAGATGACCTGATTTTGAGTGATTGGCATAGATTAGCAGGAATCATGAGGTGATTATAGTAAAAGGGCATTGGCAGTTCATGAATTATTCAGAAAACTCCCGTCAGGTAATGGTGAGGGATTCAGAGCACTCTGGTTTGCATGGAGATTTATTGTACTGTATGGAAAACTTCTTGTACAGATTCAGTTTGTTAAATCTTAGATGAGTCAATTTAAGCATTCTTTATAAAAAGAACATTATAGGGGATTGCGTAAATATTTAATCTTAAATGTAAATTTAATTTCAACTTGTAAGTATGCAACGAATCTAACAGTCAAATGAAAACTAGACTCACAGTAAGTGTGTTAAAAGCAAAAATGACTTTTTTAAATGAATTTTCTACTGCAAAATTACACATAATTACAAAATGGTTTGCCCTTAAAGTATAACTAAAAAAGCTGTTTCTTTTTTACATGGAAAAATAACTTACTTTGAAGTCTGGTGGGATTTGGGCTCCGAAGCCAAAAGCAGGAAACATTTTGTCGCTGGAAACAGATCAGAAGCAGGGAGGATTAATGAGCGTGCATTGAGCCCCAGAGATGAGCAATGGGGATGAGCAAAGCAGGGATGTAATATAAAGGGTAAAATATAATTGAGTTTAAGTGATGTATTGGGCAAGAGAGTGATTGAAATGTAGAAAGACAATCCTTGACATGACAGCTCTGCATCCTTCAGGAGCAGGCAGTCATAAGACTGAATGCATTAATCAATGTAATGTGTAATTGATAGATTAGTCTGAAAGTTTGTTTAATGGCCAGTACTGAGAAAATAACTGGTGTAAACATTCTGTAATGGAGTAGTCCATTAAATTTCATTTCATTTGATTGACTGTGTGCTTGACTGACTAAATGATTTGACTGGGGGATTGATTGGTGGGTCACCTATCATAGTCCTGGCAGATCTCCCCAACCGCTATCAGGGCTTTGAGGTACTCATTGGGCTGGTAAGGGTGGATGTAGTGGAGGGAGCAGCTGTTTCGAGGGTCACCATTTGAGGCAGTGAAATCAATAGCCACCTGCAGAACAACACTGGTTAAAGGGATAGTTCACCCCAAAAAATATAATTTGAAAAAAAATAATTTAACCTCAACTTTCAAGCCTCAAAAAGGGTGTAAAAAATACCATAATAGTATTCGTTGTATATCCAACTTGTATACCGATAGTTTAATTTAAGACTAAAATGTAAGTAATTATTCTCATAAAACTATGAACATTTTATATGAACAATTGCAATCAAATGAGTGATTGGAATTTGAATGATTCTGATTCGAGTAAAATGATTCATTGAAAAGATCTGAATCTAAATAATCAATTATTCATGAGTCGGACATTGCTACAAATTTGAAAGCTTCAGTCTCCATTCACTGTAACTGCATGCAAATAGAGCGAGCAGTACAATTCTTCGAAATTACACTTTAGTATTCTATGCAAGAAATAAAGCTTTAGGATTTGGAATGAAATTAAAATGAGTAAATAATGATGGATTTTTTATATTTAGAGAACACATGATGTGTAAACACAAGACATGCAGGTGGAAGCTAAACCACCAGACAACTTACAAAATCCAGATAGATATGACAGAAGATAGTGGGGGAAATGTCTTCCAAAACTACTTACTGTGAACTGAATCTGACATCCTCCCATGATGTAATCCAGGAAAGAGTGCATCTTTATGATCTGAAACAGTGATAACAGATGACACAACATATCTGTTCACCTACAGTAGCTACTGTGAATGCACAGCAAAGTTATCAACCCATTTAATAGAACATATATCATACTATACATGTGTGTGTGTGTGCATTTAAAAAAAATAGTTATAGTACAATAGTTTTTTTTGTTTTTTTTTATACCCAAAGTGACTTCATTACAGGGGCAGTCATAATGATGGTATATATCAGACATAAAGTGAAGGAATCCCTCACCTTGCACATGGTAAGAATGACCATTCCAGAATTTCTGTAATTCTTCTTCTTCACCTGGTACTTAGGATTAATACACTCCCACTGGATCTGTTAGAAACATGTTAAACGTACAACAGTAAGACAACAATTCAGCACTATGCCATTCACTCAGCACTGTATTGAATTCCATTGAGCCACAAGATGAATTGCTTGGGCTTGCAGGTATTTCATCTGAAGTGGGCTTGTGATCTATCTGTATGAGAGGAAGATGCCCACAGGCCGAGAGGCACAATGATAGACGGATGTCTAAAATACTCAGCATAACATAGTGGCTGCATTTGAGCCTTTCAGAAAATGTGAGAGTGATTGGCTGTAAGCTAGCAGTGCGGACGAGACTTTCACAAGCATGTCAGTGTTGGTAAGTCACCTTTTGGCCAAGATCAGTTTGTAGTTTCTCTTGTGATGATGCCTGTCAGAACAAAAAAGATATGTCTATCCAAGCCAAACAATTATTTATTCATTTTACATTTCTGGTGTGAATACAACAGCTCAGTAATAGCAAAAATACAAAGATCTGCCTCAAATCTGTGATTTATTTTCAGCACAATTATCTCAGAATGTTCTAAAGATCTCATATCAGGTCTTGAAGAGTATGCGAGAAGTTTTCTTCCACCACTAGAGAATGAAAGAGTATTCTGCTGAAAATGAAGCACTTGTTTTTGAACCACGCTAGCAGTGCAATCAGCGTGTGCTGACAGACGAGGAAGTCCACTGATTAACAAATGCAATGAGAAGCTTATGCTGAAGTCTGTCGACTCTGCTCCTCTGAGCATTCAAGGGGATGATGGTGAATATGAAGGTAATGGAATTAAAAGCAACACAATGACTACTAATCTGAAGAGCAGGCAATAGATTTCAAATGAGAGAAGCGACAGAACAGCGTGAACTCATTCAGACGCTATAGACTGATGCATAAGAGTGTATGCGGCACGATAACACTGTGTGTGTGTGTGGGTGTGTACTCTATATGGCCATAAGTATGTGTACACCTAAACATCACCCAATAGGGATGCAGAGATTTGCTTCTACTGAGACAAAATGTTACTAAATTGGTTTAAAACAAATGTTTTACCAATTGTGTCCTTTTTGAAGCAAAATATATCTGTATAAGTCTATAACTCTGTTATATAATGCTAGTCTTACTGGTTGTGTGTGTGTGTGTATATATATATATATATATGTATATATATATATATATATATATATATATATATATATATATATATTTTTTTTTTTTTTTATGTATGTAGTTCATCACTACAGTGCTCTAAACTCTCAAAACACTCTCATTCATCTGACACAGCACAAATACACAACACTCTCACATGCACTCTTTTGTTGCCGATTTTTCTTTTGTTCTTCTATTGCAATATTCTCGGTGTATTCCTTGGTGTGTCCTTTCCCTCCTACTCTGTACAGTACCTCTAATTATTCCCTCTGTTTCTCTGCAGATAACATTGTGTCCATGGTGACAATACAGTAGATCACAATTCTCTATAAAATCCAGAACAAAAATGCATTCAAAAGAAAAACAGTGAAAGACGCAAACAGACAGAGAGATGACATGATGAATTCAGTGTCTGTTATGATACAGGCAGGGTGAGTACAGAATAGGAGATGAAAACTGAGAAAATGAGACATATAAAGATCATAAAGCAAGTGTTAGGCTTGTTTCACACCGCCTGCAAGAGAAAACGCTGTATAACTGTAAGATCAGGCTCACGTTGAGCTTTCACACTGACTCAGTTTCCGCTGCATAAACAGACCTGAGGCTCTCGGCAGAAATTAAAGAGATTCAGGGAACCTGCATGAGGATCTGGAATGAAGATATTATAATTGTAATAAGATATTTAATCACTGATGCACTGCACTCTCTGATGAAGGGAAAAATATTTTGAAGTATGCTAATTAAAAACAAAAAGATTAATATATTTTTATTTTCTCAACCAAATGTGAGTGTTGGTTAACTATTATCTAAAACCCCTTGAAATCCCAACAGGTTGGATAGGAACTATTTGTGAATGGCAAAATGTTAACAAAGACCCCACGTGCTTAGAACTGAAACTCCAATGGCTAAATTTTAGACTCATCAGACCACAGAATCTTCTTTGAATTTCCACAACCGTTCGCATGCCCATGGGCAAGCTCCAGTCGAGATGTGATGTGGGTTTTTATTAATGGACGCTTTCTTTGCATATATCCATCAGCTGGAGTTATGAAGTATGCTATTGCTCTTACTTCGTTCCATGTGCTTCAGGGTATATACTTGAAAAATGCAACAACAAAAAAGTACTTTGTGTTGATGAGAGCCGGAAATCTACATTGGAAACAGGGTCAGTTTTCTGACTGTGTGTGTGTGTGTGTTTATACCTGCTTCCCATCCATCGCCGCCTTCATCTCCTTGAAGGTGGTTTGAAATTCTCCTATAAAGTCGTGCTTGCCATTTGAATCCCAGTCCCATACTGTACACTACAACAAGAAAAAAAAAGAATTTACAATCTGCATCCTATATTTATAACACAGTTGAATAAATTGAAACTTAAGTGCTATTTGATTTATTCCACATTTTTAATATGCTGAGCCACATGCTTAATGCAGTAAATAAATCTGTGAATAAATTTAGCTCTGTGCATGAGGGTCTGAGACTTCAGTCCCTTAAGAACCGTGATAAATATCCTGTGCTAAATAGTTTTCTCTAGCAATATTTATGGTCACATTATCTCACACACACACACACACACACACACACACACATAGAAACATACAGTACAAACAAAAACCCATGCTATAACGATACACCTGCAAAACTTAAACAGCTAAATTGCATTCAAAAATTAAGACTTGTTTGTGGGAAATTTTGAATTATGTTTGTTCTTTTACCACATTAACAAAAGTTTTTCCTGTTGTACCATTTAGTGAGACTATTTAGCCAATTTAAACTTAAGTCTTATTATTCTTTTTATGTTTCTCTGCTCTGTTGAACACAAAAGAAGATATTTTGAAGAATGTTCATGAAAACAGAAGTCAATGGATACCATCAACTGTTCGATTACTCACATTCTTCAAAATATCTTCTTTTGTGTTCAACAGAAAAAAAAAGAAATTTATGCAAGGTTTGCGAAGACATGAGGGTGAGTAAATAAGTACAGAATTTTCATTTTTAGATGAACTATTCCTTTAACCTCCACAACTCATATGCAAAAATTAGTTTTAATCTTAGAGTTGCTTCAATGAACCACAACAGCAGTATCTCAGAAATGATAGATTGTACATAAAAATGCACACAAAGTAAACAGTGTGTCCAAACACCAAGAGCTGAAATAATTAATAACTTCCACAAGTACAGGTATAATGAAAACAGCATCAGCTTTTCTTGCTACAATAAGACTGAAATGTCACAGTTCATTTAGAAGAGCTTTTATCTAGTTGGTGTTGAATCTGGAACAAGCCGAGGAGTCTAAAGTTTCAAGAAGGAATAAAGGATTGTAAAAGCAATGTCAATGCAGTGATACAAATGTCATCTTGTTATCGTAACACTTCTTCAGTTTTAATACCTTGTGTCATGTTGTTGATTGAAAGATTTAACACTCTCGTTGGTACGCTGGCCGTGTGTGTGTATGTGAAGTTGTGAATGTGGGTGTGTGGCAGGAGTGGCAGGAAGACAGCGCACTGTAGCGTTGCTGTTAATGAATCATTAATGCTGAGACATAAGCGGGTGGTAATCAAAGTTTGAAGGCCATTTAAAATATTAATACAGAGATGCTGTGGTTGACTTTTCAGCTGAAGAAGTGAGAACCAACAATAACTCAGCATGCATAACTCACACCTGCTCCTCTGCTCTGCATAAAGTTGGGAAACATCGCCAAAAGATGGATGAAGAGATGCAAATGCAAGACACACAGACACACACTAAAGTAAACTAAGATAAAGGTTATAGAAATTAAACATTATTTTGTAAACTATTGTTATGTTTTTTTAGAATATATGATTAATTGAATCTAATAACAGAGCTCTGTTGTAAATATGGATCTCTGAGCTCTCAAAATTCAAAACAAGAAGGTTTAACTGCCCTGTCTTATACAAATATAGATATAATTCCACAACACGAATAAAACGTTACTGCAGTGGCTCCATAACTCTGTGAATCTGAATTCAGTGTGTGTTTTCACTGCGGAGACATTGCTGTGTGTAGTGCCTTGAGTGTAAATAAGTCATGAATATTAAACAAACCAGTTCATGTTTATTCAGGGACATGTCACCCTAAAATAAATAACCGTTTTCGCATCTGTCTGACTATAAATGTCCTTGACTGTCAAACATCACCTTTAAATATTTGGATTCAAATCAACAATGTTTAATAATTTTAGACTGAAAATGTAATTTATTCAGCTATAAATGAACATGTTGCACAACTGCTCATTCAGCCACTTAGTAGAATTGCCAAAGGCTTAATTCAAAGTGGCTTGTTTCCAAGCATTTAAAACATTAGTTAATTAGGAAGTGGTGGTTATTTTCAAGTAAAGCTGAGAGCAGCAATGTAAAGTGCCAGCCTGGAGCTGATCAAGGGATTCAGCTCTCAATTTAACATATTGAGAAATCAGCTCTTCATTTTGCTCTCCCTGTCTCTTTCTTGGCCCGTTATCTTTTACTTTCTCTGAAATGTCACCTGCACAGTGTGTGAGCATTTCAAAAAGGCTTTTCTTCCAAACAACTTTTGTGCAGAATCTCAGTGTAGTGCTAAGACTAAATCTCATCTTAACTTTCTTATGAGAATAAAAAGAGAAGCATCTTTAAAGACAGATTATTACGATACAGCTCTCCTGTCACCACTTCTACATTGGCATACCAATGAGGACCTTACACCTGCATTGCTGAGATCTGAATGTGTGTGTGTGTGTGTGTGTGTGTGTGACAGAGAGAGAGAGGTTTAAGAGAAGAGAACGAAAATAATACAATCTTAGGAACTTTCATGAATAAATAAGCAAACACACACGCATACACAAAAACTTTATGCTATTAAAAAGTAGTTTAAGGCCAAGGATGATACTACACACACACGCACGCACGCACGCACGCACGCACACACACACACACACACACACACACACACACACACACACACACACACAGTACAGGTACATTTTAAAATGGAATAGACCTGATTTCAGTGCTGCACTGTTTTACTGAACAACTGCAATGTAATAAATCATAAGTAATAAAATCCTAGAGGTTGACATATTGGTGTTGTTAAAAAAATTGGAGTTTTAATGTAAGTGTACTTTGAGTACAGTAGCTTGTTTGTTTGCTTGCTTTTATTGCCATACCAGCATTTATTGCTATTTTCATAACAATATCAATGTATTTTAAAACAAATAAAAAGTATTAACATAGAGGAGCAATGAAAAAACAACATCTGACTACAAACTCACATCATTATAATAAACATTATATACTTGGTATAAAAAAAAAAAAAAATTCATGGTCAAACGTTTTTAAAAACAGAAACAGAAATTTCCAAGCAAAAATGTTCAAAATAACTTTGTGTTTTCATTTAAATAATACTTTATTATATATTATATAAATGCTTATTTACAGTAATTTTTAATCAGATTAAAACGGATTAATTAATTAATTAAATAAATATATGTAATTGTAAACGTTCGGGGTTAGTTTGAGATTTTTAGTCTTTTATGCTCACCAAGGCTACATTTATTTGATGACAAATACAGTTAAAACTGTGAAAAACTTCATTGTGATTTTTTAATTATTATTATAATATATAAGTTGTCTATATAATATATTTTAAAATGTAATGTATTGCTATGATGGCAAAGCAGTCATTATTCTTTGTAATATGCCAGAAAATATTTCCTATTATTATCAATGTTGTGCAAGTTACTTCCAAACTGTAATAGATCATAGATTACTTGTTACTAACATTTAAAAGTAATTCCTTACCTTACAATATTACTGTCTTAGAATTATAATGCGTTACATGGCTCCTGTATTAATTTTGAGTTACTTTCACCAAAATAACTACAGAAGTAGAACTTAACATTCTAAAATTACAAGATGTACTGCAGAGCATTTTACATACAGTAGAGGGCATATTGATGTAGCATAATGACTGTGGGCTATCCAGGCAGGCAACTAACAATAAATAGTTTATAATTGGCAAAGTGAAGCCAGTGCTAGCCGGGGCTAACAGGGAGGTGGGCGGAGCTAATAGCCTTGGACCTCGAGCACAGAGGCCGAAATGATGTCACGTCACGCCAGTATCCTCGAGGCACTCCTCTAAAACCTGCCCTAAACACACCATCGCTGGACTACGTCACACAATACAAAGTTCCACAAGCGAGATAGAGAGAGATGGATAAAAAAAAAAAAAATCGCTAAACAAATATATCAGAGGTGGGCACCACACGCAGCTATTGACTGACCACGAACAGGAAATAGAACTTATTAGCTTAATTTTTGATTCGTTAATGTCTTGCGCTCTTGCTGTTTTTTTTTTTTTTTTTTCTTTGAACAATTACATTTACTACAATTACACTACTGCGTTACAGCAAATAGTAATATGTTACTGTAATGCATTACTTTTGTAATCCGTTACTCCCAACACTGATTATTATTATATATTCCTATTTTTTTGGAAACGTGACTCATTCTTTTCAGGATTCTTTGATGAATAGAAAGTTTTAAATAATAGGATTTATTTGAGATAGAATATGTAAGAATGTAAAAGAATTGATAAATGTAATGAATTTTTGCTGAATAGAAGTTTTTATATATATATATATATATATATATATATATATATATATATATATATATATATATATATATATATATATATATATATAAGATAAACAGAAATTAAAATACCGAATATTAAAAAGGCCACAGCACATACAGTATGGGAAGTCAACGGAATAGTACTTTGAGTCTAATCTAACTTTCTTATCTCAAATCTGTAGTATCATATAGATAACAGGATTTCTTGCTCTCTGTAGTCTTATTAGTGTTCTTGGATAACTGGTCCCAATGACAGAAAGTTCTCCAACCCATTTTGTGGACTTGAATGGACTAAAGGGCAGTAACATCAATTTTTGTCTTTGGTTCCACCATGTCTGTTCCCCTCAGGAAACTGTCAGGACCCTCCAAACAGACGGCTGCATTTACCCACTCAGTAATTAGCTCACTATGAAAGATGTCAGCTGCAATGGTGAGGCAGAATGGATAGGACTGCCATTACATAAATCTGCCAAGATGATTTTAATCTAATGTGACCAAATGGTCACGCTGAGATCAGAATAAAGAGCAAAAAAAAAAAAAAAAAAAACCTACATTGACATAACAGCCTCATAGGGATTGTGTCACATTGCTGCGGTATACCTTTCAATGAGATGCTTTTTGTCAAAAATATATCTCTAGTTATCATAACAGTATGCAAATGGATAGGTTTTTAGTTTATGTTAACATAATAATGGATATAGTCAAAATATCTGTCCTACCTTTAACTCCCGCTCATGGTCTCCACTGCAGAGTGTATTTAAAGAAACTTTGAATGATTTCCAGACAGGACTCAGATTGTTCATAATGGTCTATAAACAGAAAAATACCAGTTGATACATGTACATAATTTTTCTTCCACATGTATTTAATATGCATGTGTGCATCTGTCAATCTCACCTCTGTTCTGTGCACCAGTGATGCTGTGCCATCATCATTCACTCTGAAGATTTCCAGGAATGGATCTGACTTGCTAAAAAAGTCCTAAACAAAGAAAGAATCACATTTATTCTTGTTTTTAAAGTAAATATAACATCTGCAAACATGAGTGTTCTGGAAGCTCTTCATCCTTTGAAAGTCCTTTTCATTTGGTGGTGCTAGCAGTGCAGAAATGACACAATTGAGCAGTAATTAATTTTTGATTAATTCATACATCAATCCCAGGCACATTTATAGCGTCCTGACTTTCTCTCATTTAGAGACTATATCCGAATGCACATAATTTCTTAATTTTTCTTAATGGTCTGTGCGTTTAGACTGAAAGTTGTCCTCATTGTGTAATGAAAAATTAAAAATAGCAGTATATTTTAATGAAGTAGTAGATGATGCATTGCTCCATTTGAATTTGTCTACTCATAAACCAGAGTAGTAAAACAGAAAGGGGATCAGATAAAGACGATGTCTCACCTTGTCATCCAGTTTCTTGGCACTGAAGGCGAGCTCCACGTAATCATCATTCCCAGACAGCTCTTCAGCTGTGACCTGTGGTTTCCAAGAAGTCATCGCTCAGTTATGACAAAAGAGCATAAACTTGCAGAGTGAATTAATTGGGGGTGAGACATCTATTCTTACTGTGATAGATGATTTGCCAGCTGTGTTTCCTTGCTTCAGTAAAGCTTTGGACAGTTTTCTCTGTGATACAATCTATGAAGGAAGAGGAGAGGACATGAGGCAAACAGATACAGTACATGCACACACACTAACAAACTTGTAAACCCTGACAAACCTGAAGGAATTCTCCTGATTTTTCATGGCTGTTTTACCTTTATGTTGAATTAGGCATTGTGTTGTGTTTTAGGGTTGAAGGAAATATTCATAAATGAAATCAATAATGTTAAATTACCAGTCCGTCTTTCATTTTTCCGATTGTTTCTTACAGTGCATGTAATCTGACTAAATTCATATAAAATGGATGAAAATGGTTAGAAAAATCTAGTTTTTAACATAACATGAAATGTTCTTGTTGAAGTTTATTGAAGCTTTAGACTAAATAAATATATTTTTTGTGTTTTAAAAAAAAAACATAATTGGTATTGACTTTATGAATCACAATGAAATGATTATTTGATTTAATTAGTAATATTTAGGAATCTTTGTGGTAATCAAAAACGGTTTTAAAGTTTTAATGCCAAAAATGATGAAACAAAGTTAAATTATAAATATTTATTTATATATATATATATATATATATATATATTTTTTTTTTACATATATTAAGAAATGAATGCTTAATATATGAAATTAATTCAGCAGCAACAAGATATGCGTTGCAACAAGGAGGCAGACATATTAAAAATGATATTAAAAATCCTTCTACTTCATGAAGAGCATAGATAATCCACCAGGAGGCAGAAGATTTTTACACAAATTATTTATAATTTCAATGATGAACTAACCTACAGATCTTATAAACCATTTGACAACTTTACAGGATCAAAATATAATTTTTTCTAACACATAAGGTGCACCACATTCACCAACAATATATTTACATGTCCACATATTATAGATGGTAACATTAAATTGGATATTTTTATCTAATCAACCAACAAGAAGTACTGGAAACAAAATGTACTGATCTAGCATTTTCAACTCACAAAAATAAGTGTTTTCAAACCACATAATATACATTACTTGTCAACTGTAAGTGGTGAGAGCTAACTAAAAAATTTACCATTTACATACTGTAGTTATTTCTCACCATTTACGACTTATCAGTTTAACAGCTTGAAACTAAATAAGTGTCTGTTGTTAGCATCCAAATCCTTCAGGCCCTCACCCTTACATGAACTCTCCTTCCCTCAAGTCCTCTTTACCCTCTTACGTTCCTTTATATACCACCGGTTTTAATCTTGTTTTATCATAGACTAGATAAAAAGAGTTTGAAGTAATAGCCCCTCTGCCCACCGGGCACCTTCCTGCTCCAGTGAGCTCTCTGCTACCCTTTTGAATCCACACAATCCCTCTCATGTACTCATCCTCTCTCTCACGCACTCATTCCATCCACTAGCTTTCATCTTCCCTACTGCGCTTCCGTTAAGTGTGCATTCACCTGTCCGAGTGTGCACTCCATGGCGCCCAGGAAGTCAGCCTCTTTGAGTCCATTATGGTTGCTACTGATGTCATGAAGCTCAAAACGGAGGCGCTGCACTTCCTCAAAATAGTAGTCCACGGTGAAGACTTTGGAGAAAACCGGACTGATGCTGCTGCGAATCACCTCTGTCCGGTCCACCTGGAATCAATCAGAACACGGCAACGGTCACACTCCAGCTCTGCTGTTTTAATTTATTTCCCATTTCTAGGAACTAGGATCGATGACATCTATTCCTGTTCTATTACGGGCTGATTGTTTGGATGATGACAATGATTTTCCCTAATCCAGTTCATATCCTGGATCAATTCAGTTCACATTCAGTCGCATCTCAAATCAATGTCAATGGCCCTTAATTGAACAGATCCATAGGACAATGGGGTTATTGTCCTTAAAGTGCATATCAAATTTGTCAAAGGTTATTAGTGGCATTACGAAAATAACAAACCATTTTAAATAGTACTGTACTCAATCCCAAGTATGTGCCATCAATAATTTAGTGAATCTGACAAAGCATGTTAAGAATACACAAAATCTGGGGTCAGTAAGATTTACATGAATTCAGCAAGAACATATTGTTTAAAAGTGACAGTAATGACTTTTATATTGTTAAAAATACATTTTAATTTAAAATTGTTCTTTTGAAGTTTCTATGTCAGAATTAAGCAGCACAACTGTTTTTAACATTAATAAAAATAAGAATGTTTCTTAAGGACCAAATCAGCATATCAGAATGATTATATATATATATATATATATATATTTATAAATGTAAACATACATAAATGTATATATCATTATGTATACAGTAAATTCTGCTTTGGTGAGCATAAGAGACCTCTTTCAAAGTTATGATATTATAAGACAAATGATAGGATATGTGCATGCCCCAGTAATTTATAATTCTTAAAAATAAAAATTGCATGAAGACAATTTAATTTAAGGCACACATTTATATAACATTATTTCAAATCTCATTACTGTAATGCATATGACAATTTCCTTTTTCACTACTTCCATTAAATATAGTAATATTTATTGTTATATATACATAGTATTTTTAAATTAAAATCAAATAATATCAGTACAAATGATCTAATTTGATAAAACAATCAAATTATATCAGTATCAATTGCAAGAGATAGTTATGAAAGATTAACATAACATTTTAGTTTCTATTGACTTTCATTGTATGGACAACAACAACAACAACAAAGCACTATTTCTTAAAATATCTTATTTTATGGTCCACAGAAGGAAGAAATTCAAACATGTTTAGAACAACATGAAGGTGAAGACAGAAATTATGACAGATTTGTCTTTTTTCCTGTGAGCTATCCCTTCATATGATATAACTTTTTTGTCACATGACGGCAACAAGAATATGAAAATGACACTTTTGGTTGTTTTAGTGGTTGCTTTACAAAAGTAGCATGAATGTAGATAATAATCTCGCGAATAACATCCAAATGCAAGCCATATTTATGGTTCTTAAAACCTGCTTAGTCTTCTAAATATATAAAAGTGAAATATGAGCAGTACATTTTCTTGACAGGTTTCATGAGATTCTCCAGACTGCGGGCCTTCAGCCCACTTATATGGTTTCAAACATCTTTTTTTTTTTTTTTTTTTTACTTCAGTGCTCACAGCAAGAGTTCAAATGGCACTGCTTTATTAATTATGGATCGTAGCCTTAACTATGCCAAGCAAAAGCCCTGTATGCCAGAAACACCTGTTTTGAACTGCAACTGAAACCTTTCACAGATACCTAGCAAAAGCTTACAGGCCACTTCACATTATTTTTTGCAGCACTGCACTTCCTTGTCATTGGTTATATTATCGAGGCACAAGACAACGTGACAATTAGAGCACTTTTTGTGATCTAACGGTGCTGTTTTATATTACTTACACATTACAGCATCACAGCTGAGACTACAGTCTCAGAACGCTAATCAGCCGTTGACATATGCATGAACACATTCAGTATCATAAAGAGCCAGTTCTTTTGCTAGCGTCTGTTCAGTCCAGATTAGTGTTTGTGAAAGGATTATTACTAAAGTACTGTATCCTCGGAAACTTACAATAGCATCAGATGTTTGCTAAGAAGTCACTACATGTGCAGCAATTTCAAAGTGAGGAAAGGGAGTTTGTGACTGGATGAAATATCTAGGGTATGACACACAAACAGCCGTTTCTTTGAAATCAGAAATCTGAAAACTGTAATAAAATGTAC
Organism: Carassius gibelio; assembly: GCF_023724105.1. Lineage (NCBI taxonomy): Eukaryota > Metazoa > Chordata > Actinopteri > Cypriniformes > Cyprinidae > Carassius > Carassius gibelio. The sequence continues at coordinate 25,088,390 of NC_068419.1, forward strand.
ATATACGATAGATTGTGTTTTGTGCAGGTGAAAATGATATGTTCCTTCATGAAAAACATCATTCTGTTTGTGCTAGAGAAAACAAAACCTGAACACGAACAGACCTCGAACCACTGTCCGTGGGACTGCATCTTGAGGATGCCGCAGGGGTCAGGTTTGGACAGAGCATCTCTATCAGATATTCCTTTACAGGCCACACGGAGCTCTACTTTTGTCAGACATGGGCTGTTGAAGAGGCCCAGCGTGGTGGCAGCAGACTCGTAGATGTTACTCATTTTGTGATCAAGCTGCAAAAGAAAATAATGTTTAGAAAAAAACGTTAAAGCATGATATAGAACAAATATGAGACACATTACCATCCAAAAGCTCAAAAAGGGTCAGAAAGATATTTATAAATAAATTAATACTTCTGTTTGGAAAGGATGGATTACACTGGTCAATAGTGATTGTTGCAACAAAACTAAATTTATTTAAAATGCTGTTTTGAACTTTCTATTCATCAAAGAATCATTAAAAAATATTGTGTCATG
>NC_068419.1:25089419-25115143 GCF_023724105.1 Carassius gibelio
GCCAAGAAGTGTAATGTTATACGTTTTAAATAATTCTCTATTTTCGATCCTGGTTGGTTATATTTGAGTTCTGTTTTATCAATTCAAATCTGCAAAATAAGTAAATCATTGCCCAATAGACGGTTATAAATATTAAATAATATTTAATGGTTCATTTATTTATTTATTTATTATATACACATTATTATCACCATTTATAATCAGCAATGAAATTTTGAGTGTGTATTTAGATGAAAATCTAAAAAAGAAAGCGTAAAAAGAGAGACATGAGAGACATTAAAGTAAAAAATATGAATTGTATTATGATGTTATACTAAAGCTAAAACAATGGGAAAACACTAGAGATAACATGTAGAGAGAGAGAAAAAAAACATATCTTAAGCGTGCAGAATAACATTAGTGGACTTTGAACGATTACGTAATCGTGGTATCCAGGATTCACACCATCAGTGTGTGTAACACACAACACTAAAATAATGCAATACATTTTAAATAAATAATAGAAAATGTAACAAAAAAAATTTCTAATGTACATTACTTATAGCAAAAAATATTTAGATAAAATTTAATAATATGTAATGTCACACAGTTACGTCTGGAAATGTATTTTTACTGTTTTTCACTGTAAATTATAAGGTTAATAAATTATAGGGTAAATTATAAATTACTATATAATTTTAGTAATCGTAATAAAAAAAAGTACAAATTTCTTTATAATAAAAGTACATCATTATAATGTGAAGGTAAAACATTTTTAAAAAAAATTACTATAGCATTTTACAGTTGTTTTTTTTTTTTTTTTTTTTTACATGGATCCACCAAATCTGATATTTTCAGGAAAATAAAACTGATCAGGATATGCATAATCAAATCTCACTATTATTCATAAAACCTAACAGTTGTGATATTGCCCCTCTTTCATAGGCAGAATGCCGCTGAAGTCCAGAAATCAGCTGCGATGAATGAGACGCTGGGCACCCATTTCCAATATTCAGGGCCTATCTAATATTGTCCTGATCTGTTAATGCATTTTCTCTGATTGATATGCAGTGACCACACAAATTAGATCTGTTAAATATTTCTCTTCTTCAACAGGTTTTCATTGTCCTAGACATTATTTTTACTGGTGGGTCTTAGATGACCCCTAATGATGTCACCTGCTGATCTAGTCTTTTTTTGGTCGCCTCTCAAACTGTTCAGACGTGAGAGTGCAATGAGTCTTAATTTACAATCTTTCCCAACACATAATGTAGAAGGAACAAACATTCAACTGAAGCAGTGTCTACAGTATCAAGTGTAATAGAATCTCTTTTCTCTCTATAGATCTCTTGCCAGCATTTCAGTTCTCTTTGGACAGGTGAGTAGATGACATTTCCTATTTTGTTAATTTATGTTTAGTATGTAATCTATATACAGTACATGTTGGTGTGTTTGTGTCTCAGGGGCGGATCTCATCTGCGTCATGAGCAATGAATGTATTGTTGAGGATAGGAAGGACTTTACAAATGTAACTGCATCCTGAACATGTGTGAACACTGTGATGATGTTTAATGTAGTTTTTATATTTTCAAAGGCTGGAACAACCCTGGAATTACTGAGCAAAGGAGGGCTGTACTCTGTACTCATAAAGAGACAATGATCCGATGGTCACAAATAAAATACTGTACTTTCTGTGCATACTTCATCAAACACAGTTATTTTAAATGGTCTTTTTAAAGACAATTTATTTTATTGCTCTGTCAAAGAAGATACATTTTAGTGAATACTCTCTGTTTTGAGTTTTTTGTATTACTAAATAGATAAACATCAGTGTTGTGTAATAGTAGACAAACATTTTTTTTAAAACGGTTTCATTTACAAACTCTAGACTGAAAGTATTTCATTTCTTTTCTTTTTTTTTTCTTTTTTATGAAAAGCTTTCAATAAACCAAGATGTACATTTTAATTTGAAATATATTTTTTACTCTAATACCATTGTGCTGATACTTAATTATTTCTTTGTTTGTTTATTTATTAATATTAAAATATAGCATTTATACAAAATATTGTCAAAAGTGTTTGAGCTAGAATTCATTTAAATGTTTAATGCATTTTAATGCAAGTATTTTTATCGACCCAGAAGTCCATTGACAAACGCTACTTTTATTTTGAAGTGTGTCTCAGTGAATCGCCATCTTGAAGCCTTTATTGCTGTCTTCATGTTGCGTACTACGCCCCTTGTTGATAAAAAACGACAGTAATCAGCAGTACGATTAAAACCTTTCTTTAGAAAATTGGAAAGCCAGGACGCTTTATTTTAAAGCTGTTGTAACCGGCTAAAACCATGCAAAAGTATGAGAAGTTGGAGAAGATAGGAGAGGGTGAGTAAATGGATTGTCTGGCCTGATTGTCTGCATTAGAGATTCATAGAGTATTAACATTCATGATTGTTTACTGTTATATTAGAGCTTACAGCGGCTGACAGTCAGTGAATTACGCTTTCGTAAGCATGTGTTTAGATAAAAGTCCAAGCTACAGCTAGCTAGTAAGCTCATACTGAAATGATGAAGGTGCACCCGGCTTTAGATCCTGCTTTAGTCAAATCTCAGGACGATTCGTATTTTATTGGCGAGTTTTGTACAATAAATATTCTTATACAAATACATTTAATGAAATTGGTAACGTTAGGCAAGTTATACATGAAAATATGTGAATCTTGATTAAATCATAAAATATGCGCATACATTAATCAAACTGGCTGTGATTGGTCCATCCTGAAGTTCGATGAGAACGTAAACAGTTATCACGTGACTTTGCTGCTTACGTTATTCTTAGGAAGCGTTCTGGACAATAATTTACACCTGTATAAATGCGTGAAGAAAGGTTCATATCTAATAAACTGCAAATCAAACCGCTGAGAATTTGAATATAACTGTTGTTTATTTTAACGCTAGGCCACGCCTAATTGATGCTTCGCCAACTCATTCTAATTCTACAGTGATTTTTTTATTTATTTTTTTTACATTTTTTTAAATTAATTTTTAAAAGTCAGATTGCCAAATCGAATATTTTATTCCTAGTTTATTTAATGCAGTTTGTGCTCTGTAACCAGGTACATATGGGACCGTTTTCAAGGCTAAGAACAGAGAAACACATGAGATTGTGGCCCTCAAACGAGTGCGACTGGATGATGATGATGAGGTAAGGAGAGCTCAGAATGCTGGGGGTCAAGTCATACCTAAAGCAAATTGTCACATGAATTTTTAATCCTGCTACAGGGGGTTCCAAGTTCAGCATTACGAGAAATTTGCCTCCTGAAAGAACTGAAGCATAAAAACATTGTAAGGTGTGTTTGCTTTTATTTTTAAATTAATTGCATATTTAGTATTTTCCAGAATACAAAATAAATTTTGTTTATTAATTAGTTTTTTTTGTTTTTCTTAGATTTATTGCATTAAAAAACTTTATTAAAATGATTGCATTCAGATTATTGCAATAAGAGCATTTTTATTTGTTTTGGATTTTTATTTTAAATATTGCACATTTAATATATTTAACTTTATGAAATATGTTTTTCATAAGGATTTTGATGAAATAGAAATTGTGCTGCTTGTTTTATGCTGTTTTATACTTTTTATATTCTTATTGGAATACATTTTCCTTCTCTTGGATTAAAAAAATAATCCATGTTTAATATATTAACTATTTAATGCCAGGTTTGGTTGGTTGCGTGTCATTTTAATGTTTTTGAAATAATCAGTTATAATCAAATGGTGATGAAATAAAACTGCTTGATCTTGTAGGTTGCATGACGTCCTTCACAGTGATAAGAAGCTGACGTTAGTGTTTGAGTATTGTGATCAGGTAGGAGGCTGCATCATAAATGGCATCATTATATTTATCCTGATTCCAGTGATCTTGCTGTTTAAACTAGTCTTTAAATGTTTTGTAAAATCTAGAATGATTTTCATTCCAAACAGGATTTGAAGAAATACTTCGACAGCTGTAATGGTGACTTGGATCCAGAGATTGTCAAGGTTTGATTAGTTTTTTAAACTCTTTTTCTATATGTATGAAACCCTGTGAAGACTATATCAGAAGATGTGTGAGATATCAGATAATGCAGATTTGGTTCTACTCTCCTTGCAGTCCTTTATGTACCAGTTATTGAAGGGTCTTGCCTTCTGCCACAGCCGAAATGTTCTCCACCGAGACCTTAAACCACAAAATCTACTCATCAACAGAGTAAGTAAATGACCCAGAGTGCCTGATATTGAGTGGATTGTGTCATGAAATAGCCTGTAGGTTTGCATTATATATGTCTGTACCATTTGAATGATGAATTCTGTTGTTAAAACAGATTTCTGCTGTATTCTCACAAACATTAATCTGTATTATGATCAGAACGGTGAACTGAAGCTAGCTGACTTTGGCTTGGCCAGAGCTTTTGGGATCCCTGTACGCTGTTATTCTGCAGAGGTAAAGCGACCCGTCGTCTTCAGATTCAGCGTGGTGTTTCTCAGCGTTCTCACTTCATGTTGATTGTGTTCAGGTGGTGACGCTGTGGTACAGGCCTCCAGACGTGCTGTTTGGTGCTAAGCTATACTCTACCTCTATTGACATGTGGTCTGCAGGGTGTATATTTGCAGGTAGGAATGGCTTCATTTCAAATCATAATTTATTCTTGTAGTATATCAATTAATCTTTCTGTTTTATATTTGGTATTTTTTAGAATTGGCAAATGCAGGACGGCCATTATTTCCTGGTAATGATGTGGACGACCAGCTGAAGAGGATCTTTAGATATCCTTAACACTCAAATTACGGTCTGGTTTATACATTTGGATTGAACTGTGAATCCTGAAGTAAAAAAAAATAAAAAATAAATAAATAAATATATATATAAAAAAAAAAAAAATATATATATATATATATATATATATATATATATATATATATATATATATATATATATATATATATAAATTTTTTTTTTTTTTTTCACTTATTTTAACTTTATTTTAAATATTAATTGGAATTGAATTCTATTGTTGTTTATTCAGTTTTCAGTTCTATTATATATATATATATATATATATATAATACTATACTTTTTTTTCTTTTTTATATACATTTAAGTTTAGTTAATTTTATTTGAATTTTTATTCTATTGTTGTTGTTTTTTTCTGTTTTCAGTTCTATTATATATATTATAATGCAGATTGAACCTTATAATTCCAAGAAGATGATGTGTGTACTGTATATATATGAGTTTTTATTAATGTCAAATTAGTGATTTTAATGCTTGAACTAAAAAAGGAAAGAAAAAAAAGATCAATACTGGCTTGGCCTGCATGTATGAGCTGATTAACTTTAACATTTTGGCACGTTGCTGGGAACACCGACAGAAGAACAGTGGCAGACTATGAATAAACTTCCAGATTATAAGGTACAACATTCATTCGTCTAAATGCTGGCAGAAAGATTTTCATTGCAAAAACAGTGCAGATCATAAGATTTTGCACAAAAAATAAATAAACGAGGATAGTTTGAGAATCTACAAGTAAACCAAACATAAACATTGTTTTGAGAAATACTCTTTTGATACATTTATTCTGCATTCTTTATGAATCTTTTAATTCTGTGTTTTTATTTCACCAGCCGTACCCGATGTACCCAGCTACTACGTCACTTGTGAATGTCGTCCCAAAACTTAGCAGCACCGGCAGAGACCTGCTACAGGTGAAGGATTTTCAGTGTGGTGACGATGAGTTGAAAGTTTTATGCTTTAGCTGGATTTTTCTGTGTTTGTCCTGTGCAGAATCTTCTGAAATGCAATCCAGTTCAGCGAATATCAGCAGAGGAAGCCCTACAGCACCCTTACTTTGCTGATTTCTGCCCGCCCTAAATATCAGATGCCCTTGACATCGTTTAGGAACGCAGATGGGCCAGTCGTACCTCGTGAAACCCCCTCAACCCCTCCAGCGTTCAGTTATCTTTCAGTTCGAGTTCAGATCACACCCTAATTATGATATGATTATGAACGTGACTCTGTCTCATGCGGAGTGTGGTGCTGTTGTCCTGCATAAACCATGTATTCGATTAGAGTCTCCAAAAATATTTTTATTATATTAATGTGGTCTTAAAGGGATAGTTCACCCAAAAATAAAAATTATGTCATGTACTCACCCTGATGTTGTTCCAAACCTGTATGAGCTGTTGAACATAAAAGAAGATATTTTGACGAATGTTGGTATGCAAACAGTTGACGGTAGCCATTGACTTGCATGGTATTTATTTGTTTTCTCCATACTAAGTCAGTGGCTGCTATCAACTGTTTGGTTGCCAACAGTTTAAGCAGACAAATGTAATTTTTGAGTGAGCTATTGTTTAAACTTTAAAAATGCTGATACAATGTTGTTACTAAAATATCAGTAGACCTGGCCCTACATGATTCATTTAGTTGCCAAATGTGCTTCATAGATCTTTAATGGTTTACAAAATGCTGCCGTGAAGACTACTAAAAGCAGCATTTTCTTTTTTATTGGTCAAAGATCAAATGAACAGTATAATTTAATAAGGTACAGCGCACATACTTGATTTTGCTTGTTGCAATATGTAGTATTTAAAAAAAGTTACTTTTCCACTTAAGTTTTGTGTTGTGCATTCAGTAAGGGTATGGAAATAAGTGTAGAGTTGTGCGACCGTTTTGCCGTTTTGTATGAATGCGATTTTAGCAGTCATTTTAAGCAGTTCTGTAACTGTTTTCTTTTTAATTTTGTTCATTTTTTTTCCCCCTCAAATAATTTCAGCAAATCTTGAAGTATTGCAAGTAAACTTTTTCAATAGAATACACTGCTTGGACATAACTTGACTTTCTGTGCAGAAAAGGAATTGCCTCAAAACGAAAAGTTGCTGATCACTTACTCATCCTTCTGGCTATCCAAAATGTAGTTGAGTTTGTTTAATTATCAGAACAGATTTGGAGAAATGTAGCATTTCATTACTTGCTCACCAGTGGATCCTCTGCAGTGAATGGGTGCCGTCAGAACGAGAGTCCAAACAGCTGATAAAAACATCACAATAATCCAAATAATTTGTATCCATCAAGACATTTTTAACTTCAAACTTTGTTTCCGTCTTAAATACCAGTTCATAACCCATAGGTACACTTCACAGTGAACAAGTTGTCTCGTCTTTCAAGAGAGATGGACTTTTTCACTGAAAAAGTGTGGATTATGGATGAGTCTTTAAATGAAGCAACAGTCTGAATTAAAAAAGATGTTTTAATCATTGATTTTGTTTCTTACACGCATCTTTTTGCTTCTGAAGATAATAACTGATAGACTGGAGATGTTCTGGATTACTTGTGGATTATCGGGATGTTTTTATCAGCTGTTTAGACTTTAATTCTGACGGGCACCCATTCACTGCAGAGGAACTATGGGTGAACAAGTGATGCAATGCTACATTTCTCCAAATCTGTTGAAGAAACAAACTCATCTACATCTCGGATGGCCTGAAGGTGAGTAAATTATCCAAACATTTTCGTTTTTTGGGGTGAGCTTACTTTAAAAAAAGTGTAGTGGACCACAAGATTTGCCTTCAACATTCTGAGCAATAGCTGTGTAGAAGAACAATGTTTTCGCAAGGCCTCAATGTTTCAGTGCATGCCAGTGTTGTCATTACACTACATGTGATGTTGCACATGTGTACCTTATGGAAGAGTCGAGGAAGATGATCCTGAAGTCTGTGAAACATAGGATACGATTGAAATGTACTCTCTTTTTTGCTTTGCATTCTCATCAGCTGTAGTAGATATACATGATTAGAAAACCTAATCGATTTCACAAATTTCCGGCCTTTTGTTGTGATGATTTTATGGGTTTGAAGCAGGCCAAAAATATTTATCTGAAACCCGTTTAGATTGCATTGAGATTTTCTTTCTTTTTCTTTTAATCACTGTGTGAAAATGCTTTTATTTATTCATATGGTATAAGTTAATAGGCTTGGTTTTTAAATTAGGATGACTTGGAGGCTCGGTAAGGGACCATTCCTGTCATATGTGGACAGATCTTTCATGACAAATCTAGCATTCTGTTTAAATACTAAACTGTTTTTTTATTATTATTATTATTATTATTATTATAAAAAATGTATATTATTTGTTATAAAAATAAATGTTGCTACAGTGCATAAAGGATATCAGCAACAGGTTTGTAAGTAATGTGTGCGAAAACCCTGCTTATGTTTCAAGAATGTAGCAGAACTCCAAACCTCCATCAAGTTATCACTGATTATTATTTTTCATGGTGTACTTTGATTATCTGCAAACCATATGTAAAAATTGTTTTTGAAGATTTCTGCACCAGTTAATTAAAAATGTTTTCTCTAAACAAAAAGTGTCCAGCGTGAGTGAAATCAGGGTGGACTGTTGCTCAGATGTTGATTTGATGTTGAATTTAAGGTGGAGGACTTGGCATCCCCTTGTCCTGAAGTCAGGGCTTGACAGGTGAACCTACAGAGTTATATAGGATTTGACATACAGGCCACATTTTCTTGTCTGCTTTAGTGTTGAAATCTACAGCAGTTTCCAACAGAGCAATGAATTGTTGATATATCATCCCATCAAGGCTTAAGATATCGTGTTTTTACAGGTGGTCTTTGACCTGCATGACTGTCACTTTGTCCACCTTTATTGGGTTTGCTCCATCCCAAGAGGGCACACAAGGTAACACACCTCATGGTTTCCCATCTTCTGTGGGATCAGGGTTAAATCGGCTTCTGAGATTTAGTTTGACCTGGTGGTGGCGCTGGAGATTATCTTGCTAAGCTTTCTTGAATAGAAAATGATTGCTTGGATCAAGGGTTTCTCATTTTATGTACTATATGTACATTTTGTACCTGTACCTACTTAGATTTCCGGTAATGCTATTTATAAATAATATTGCACAAGTCATTGCATGTTCATTCACTTTAAACACATTTGACAAATATTTTTAATGTGGCTATTGTTCACCGATACATTCAAAGAGCCAGAAAATGTACTAATTATATTTATAATATCATCTATGACGAAAAAAATGTTGCTTGCAAAACATTTTATTAATAAAAAAATTACCTTCTACTAGAAAACTAGCTTTATTTGAAAACATGAAGTAGAAGCCCTGATATCTGTTTGCTTCCTTGTATAAAATATAATAAATTAATAATTTCTCCTTTTTTTTTTTTGTCTCTTTATTGCGTATTCACCAAATCAAATTCTGTGACAATTCCAGATCAATACGAGCTGAAGAATGACACAATACGTTTGCTCTATGCAAACTGTGCATAGCCTACTGCTAAAAGCAGACTGCATTTAAAAATCAATGGATGCTGTTAAGGTAATTTGACAATCTGACAAATGAATCTTCCATCGTAGCATAAAAACTATAAAATCAAACCATTAGAGAAAGAGTATTTACACAGCTGAAACCGAACTATGCCTGAGTTCATTGATGCAACTGTGAGCCGATTTAGTTTGAAAAAACAGCTGCACAAGACACATTTCCTCACTACGAAATACAGAACTCATTCTGGATAGTTTAGAGGAAAAGAAGCAGCAGCAGCAGTGACTGTCTGGTTTTTGTAAGTCAGTCTATTAAATGTCTGTCAGTGAGATCAATAGTGTCCTCGTGTGGCCTCGGGATCAATATTGACACCACTAGTACAGCTGGGCCATCCAGACCAAATTATGACGAACAACCCTGCAGCACAGCACACGTTTAGATATGAAGCATCTACCTCAGTTACATACATACATGTATACATAAATGTTATACCAAAATATAAAGCTGCTCTCACAGCGACATTTCAAAAAGATTTATCGAATATTACTGCTCTGTCTGTGTTTTAATCTTTTAATGGCCCCTTGTGTGTTGAACTGTCATTAAAACAGCGTAAAATGTCATAACGGGCCACAATTTTATAATGGATGGCATTTAGTGCATCTGGAGGAAATAATCCATTAATCTGCATTTCAGAGATGATAGATGAAAATGACAGAAACTTATGAATATAGACTGGAAACATTTGAGGTGTCTAAAGAAAGCACTGCAGACGTAAGTGTCAGTGCATCCTTATGACTGTCACCAAATCACAACATTTAGACTGCAATTAATCACGCACTACCTAACACTCTCTCTCTAGCCATTAAAACAAATATGTCAGTATACAACAATATGCATCATCCTTTTTATATAGTAAAAGTTAATGGTGATGATGTCCGTACAAATACAGGTTTACACAATTACATTATAAAAAAGAAATACAGAAAATACTATAATAAAAATATTTATATTTGTATTTAATATTTATTATTTTAATTCAATTTAATTTAATCATTTAATTTAATTTTTATTATATTAATAATCATTTGTAAGCATTTAAGTGACAAAATGATGGGAAAACCATATTTACTATGGTTATGTAATATATAAAACATTTTGGGGTTAAATATTGATATAGATCTTTTAAAAATCATATAAATATACTGAATATATATTAATAAATATATTTATATGAAAGTCATAAAACATAAATATACTGTAAATGTTGTGATATTTATTTAAATTGTTAATATGTTATTATTAATACAGTATTGCTTGATTTGTTAGTAGTGTAAGATAAATACAAGAATTTATATATATATATATTTTTTTTTCCTAAAAACCTTTTAAAACGCTATATGTGTGTATGTGTATGTATATACACACATGTACTTATTTGGGGCAAGTTTTCTAATTTTTATTTAGTTTGGTAAATTAAAACTAACATGAATTTAATTAAAAATAATAGATATTTTTAAAAAAGGCATAAAAAACAACCTAATTACTCAAACTTTAACCAAGATTGAAAAAAAAAAATAGATACTTTTTAAAACATTAATTATAAAATCAACAAATGATTCAAATTTAAGCTAAAGTAAAAAAATAAAAAAATAAAAAATAATAATAAACAATTCTAAATATTAGTAAGACTATAATAGTACATCAGTGAACTAGTAAATAACGCTGCTGTGCAAACATCAACTGGAAAATGAATTATTATTAGCCTAATAAACTCAAACTCGTTCCCACCACACGCCACTGACTGAGTCATATACGACCACCACATGGAAATGAACTGCATCCTAGTAATGACCCAACTGTAGGCTTGCAGATTTTTAGGGGTCCTGCGTTTCCTCCGGGAATTGGGGGAGGAGATGGTTCAGGAGTCACGTGACTACAACCCATCCGTGCCGACCCTTTGTTGTTGGGATTTTGGGCTAGGAGAATCGCGACATTGCCCCGACGCGAAAGGACAGCAAAGACACCCGAGGACGAACGATTCCTAAAGGACGTTAAACCGTCGATACGCGTCGCCTTTTCCCCACAACCAGCAAAACAGACGCGCTTGAGATGCACACAAAGACGGAACGAGAGGCGTCCGCGAGCTGTTATTGAGACGCGCTCCAGCTCAACAGCGAATCCGCGCTAAAAAAATGTGCCTGTGATAAAAATGCACGCTTGTTTTTAACCGGAGGGATGCTCATAAGGCTCCGTCGGCCTTCCTGGGACACAAACACGTTTTAAAAGGGATATTTTCCGCGTCCTCCGCAGCCTGCTCGTCTTTTGTTCCCCTGCACCTTTATTTAACAGGTCATAGAGGAGATACAGATACATCATGTTGGTGGGCACCGGTCATGTAAGCTGGACCCGACCAGAACTGTCTGTGTTCTTCCTGTTGACCGTCATCCTCTGCCCAGCTCTGGGATCCGTTCAAGCATCCAACCCGCAGAACACTGACTGTGTGTCCGGAAAAGGCAAAGGCTGCTTAGGTATTCCTTCACTTCTTAATATGTTGTATGAAAACCAAAGCATGCTCACTTTTTTATGTTTGTAGGAGATATTGCACATTTGTTGAAGATGGAGATTCGAGCATGGCCTCTGGAGGCTTACGAGATGCAGGCAGTGTAGGGATGCTAAAATGAAACTACCAGTGTGTTCCTGTCAAATAAACAGATGCATGGGGCTATTTTGAACTGCGTGCATTTGTTACCTCGCCTTTGAATGGTTTTGCATGGGCTGAAGTGAAGCATCCATCTTTTGATGCACCAGATCAGGTGAGACAATATAAAGGGAAGCGTGAAGTGAACCCCACCCTATAACATCACTCTCATCTGAGGTAACCACAAATTCTCTCCTCAGCTAAGGAAAATGCTTTCTTTATAAGATTTGCATAAAATTATATATATAGATATATATTTCTTTTATGCACAAGGATAGGCCAATTATTATGCTTTAAGCCACATGTATGCGGCCTGGGATGGCAAGAGTAAGCCCCTCTGTCCATACTGTCCCGTATGGTGACCGATGGGGGCTTTCAGGCTCGAGGCCTGTTTGAAAAGATGTTGTGGTCTTATTTACTGTTTTGTATGCCCTTTGGAAACATGTGTTCATTGTCCTTGGATAATGGATGTTTCCAAGCGTATCCAAGTAATTGTCTTAAAGATTAGTGGAGATAATGCTCTGTCATGGTAGTTGAATTGCAACATTTGGTGATTTTTCGGTTGTAGGCTAATGTATAAAGCTTTAACTTGTTTGTTAGTATACATGGACGGATATAATTGCACATTTGAATCCTGTTGGCTCAACTTTGCACCTGATGACCTTTTACACACCGACTGCATATTAAAATAAGTAGCTGTTTAAAATGTAACCTTTTAACACAAAGCAAAGCTCTGGCTTTTGGGTCATTATATATAATGTAAACTCTCCAGATGGACGCCTTTTCCCCTCGCTGTCTTTCCTTTTTAAATCCTGACACCCTTTTTGTCACCTAGAATTAATAGAAGGAAAAGCAGCTGACAATAGCGGCCATTGTGCGCCAGTGTTTTCAGATTCAAAGCTCCAGGCTCCAGTGGTTTAATCAGTGGATGTCCTGCATAAGCAAAGGGCTGGTTTTGTAAAAGGCAGGAACACAATGGAGCAAGTCTCAGGGGCATCCGAATTGCCCTCAGCAGTTGGGATAGTACTGACCACAAGCAGAAAAAGCACCCTTCATTGATGCTCTTCTCCTTAGTGTCACTAATTCACTAGACGTGCTATTCTGGACCACCGCATTAATGGGGTTTCTTTTATTGAAGAGCCTAATGTAGTGCTGTATGCATTTTGGCAAGTTTACAGTGTTGAGAACCTTGCAAAAAGTGCCTTTAATTGTCATGTTAGTCTTTGTATTTTATTAAAAACCCAGATATGATTTCTGTATTTATGAAGTTCCTGGAATTTGATCCTGGATCTCAGTTAATCAATATTTATGCTTGCCTCTCTCTTGCTTTTAGTTGTCAGCAAATGATAAATTAGAATGCAATTATTTCATCCTCATTTTTAGATAAATATCACATTGCTTACCTGATTTAGAAGAGTAGTTTTGCCTCAGGAACTTGATTTTTATATTGAATTAGTGATGCAACACAGTTTGAAAGTTTGTTTATTGTACCAAAGGAACAAAATATCATTTTGAGTGAAAGATATTAACATTATTGTGATCTGAACAATAAGCTAAACGAAATGGGAAAATGTATATGGAAAAATTACTTTCTGTAAAAACAGCATTTGAATTAATATCACAGTGGGCCAAATATTATATTAGTGTACTACCAATTGACATTCATTTGCACCAAAATACTGTTGGCTCATTGCCATGCAAAGTATTATTGTATCTTTTTTTAAAATTTATTTTACAGGCCAATTTATTTTGCTTTCTTAACCAAGTATAGCTACAGTCAGTTGCATTTTATTTGCATTAATTCATATATTTTTGTAATAAATATTAACATAAATGTCATTAATACAAAGTAAATTAAACGTTATACATAGAAGTCGATGTGCATGCACACCATTGCAACTCTGTGACCCATAATGACATCACAGTCTGACCTTAGCAAGAGAACAGAAACTTTACTTGTTCATTTTAAGTGTATCTAATCTCTATCTACTCTATTATTCTTTAAATAAGCCTTTTGAATTTTGGATAATGTCATTACATAATGTGTTTTAAATAGCATTTACTGCTGAGTACATCCTGTGCTCTTACCAATCAGAGCTCTGATCTTTGTCTGATCTAAACAGACACACTGGCTCATGAATGGAGAACCTCTGAAGCTACATAGAATAATTTCTTTAAGTAGTCTTCAGCCCATTTGCAGACCACTCTTGAAACACACATCGCTCACAACACAAAGCGCACGCATCTGAGAATATCAATTGACATGCAACCACCGTTTTGTATTCAAGGTTCTAAAGCAAGGCTGGATATGAAAACCCAACTCTTATAGTCATCAGTCAATTTAATGGCTTTCCATTGAACAAACTGCCTCCGAATCACTCCAGTGCGAGAGAGATGCTTTATGCACAAAGCTTCCCCGTAGCCCATAGGTCTGAAATCAATGGCGTCCACCGTGACAGGGCGAGGGGTCGACCGGAGGGAAGCGGTATTGCAAAGCTTTGCATAATGCATGTGTGTGCATGCAGCGGGTGCTTGCGAACCAATTTAAGGCAATATGTTCACCCTGCGTGTTGTCACGCTAGTTTAGCCCGTCCTTGGTAGCTTTCCGTTTTAGACAAAGCTGAAAATGTTTAAGCAGATAGCATTGAACTGTTTAGCTGGTTTAAAGTGAGAACTGTGTCATTTCTGCGTCAGTGCACTCTTTAAAAATAAATGTATTTTATTGGCATTGATGGTTTCATGACATCCATGGAATCTTTTCATTGCACAGGTTCTTTATAGTAGAAAACGTTCTTTAGATCATAAAAAATAATCTTAACACTAAATAAAAATGTTCTTTTAACAACTATTTCACTGAAAGGTTCTTTGAAGAACCAAAAATGGTGCTTTTAGGCAAAAAAACTAAAACTTTTGGAACCTTTATTTTTAGGAGTGTAGAGTCATCTTAATAATGAGAGGATTGTTTTCAATCAGGTTTCCCAAACACTTCCCTTTCTGCCATTGGTCAGGATGAACAGATAGCTCCGCCTCTAATTTGCACCTTTGGCTAAATCAGCGTTGCCATGGGGCACTGGTCGGAAGGGTTTAACAAATGTTTTAAAAAATGTAAAATTTACTTAGATAAGTTTGGAATTTAAGTAGAAAGCATTAAGCAGATATAAGTTAATAGTCTTTAACTAAGTGGAAAAATGTCCTTTAGATTATAAAAATCTTCAAACTAAAAAGTTTTCGTTAAGGAAAATAGTTCTATGGCATCCCTTAAAAAAAAAAAACGTACGTAATCTTTATTTATTAAGTGTAGAGTCACAGAAATAATGATTGTTTTCAATCAGGCTTCCCAAACGCTCCTCTTTCTGCTTTTGGTCAGAAGAACACATAGCCCCGCCCTCAAACTCACACCATTGGTTTAGCCAGTGTTACCATGTGGAGCTGGCCAGAATGTTTCAACAAACAAACAAACTAATTGTTTACTTAGATTTGTCTTTATATATTACGTTGGAATGAGAACGTATTTTAATATTTAAAACAAACCAATAATGCTTGCTCATTTAAGATTGCTCGCGTAACATTTTGTGTCATATCATACCAAGGTGTGTTTTGGTCCTAAAGTGCTTAACTCTGATGTCATGCTTGTGGATTCTGTCAGTTGCACACTAGGGTATAATTAAGAGGCAATTATTTAAAGCAAGCCCTTCACAGATGGTGCCTTCAAAGAGACCCAGCCCACAATTACTGCCATCTACAGACACTGCCAAGTGGACCATGCTGGTCCTTTGTTTCCTTCTATCTGTAGTTACACCATCACTTTGATGGTTAAAGTTCTGTTGCGTACTTCAGAAGAACCGGTTCCTACCTCTAGTTGATGGTTCTGGTATATAGGTTGTATATATAGTAGTGGTATTCTTTACCACAAGACTATAACTTGTTGGAATTGCGGTAAAACACTTTTAACATGTTAGAGAATATATTTCTCCAAATAATTTGAGGTTAAACCAAGTTTATCACTTCAAATCAATGTACTAACCACCTTGCAGATCAAAGCGCCGGTGGTTTCTGACCACTAGACTGCACAAACTACTCCTTCACAGTAATGGCTGATAGCTTCATACCTTTGAATGTTTGGTCTTACAACATTAGACTAAGAGATCCGTGTCACCGCTTGTTTGATCTCAAAGACCCGACTGATCTAATTAGAACAGCACAAGATGACTGCAGTGGATTCTGGTTGGGACTCATTAACAACATCTCTAGTCGTCCACTCTCTTTAGGACGTTTGCCACTGCAACCCTCAGACCAAAAGTGCAATGCATTCCTGCTCATGATATACATTTTGCTTTGAAGTAGCTTTAAGTGTCTCTTTTAAGTGTCTCTCTTTAGCTTTACCCATCACCCATCTTTCTCTGCTTCTTAGTAAGTGTATTGTCTTTTTGTGTGTGTGTGTGTCCCTAAAATGCCAGAGGCAAAGAAGCACTACAGAATGGAGCAAATGCATATAATGCTCTCGTCCCTCTCAGCAGTTTTTAGTTGTACAATTAAAGCACAGCCAGGAGCACACGCTCTGAGAGATTGGGTTACTTCATTGTTCTTAAAGCACGTTCAAGCTCAACTTGAGGAGCTAGAATTGTGTATCAGTGAGAAGGAAGTAAATGCTAAAGTGTAATTTTATAACAGAGATATATATATATATATATATATATATGTATGTGAATGTGTATGCGTATGTGTATATGTGTGTGTGTATATATCAGAGAAACAGCTTTTGTGTAATTTCTCTAATAATTATATATATATATGTGTGTGTGTGTTTGTGTTAATATGTTAATGTTTGATATATATGTTTGCAATCTATAATCCCATGTAAAACTTTTCTTTCCATATGCTGTGTGTTATGTTGTTTTCGCAGCGCTGGACTCCACACTCCCTGCTGAAAAGTCATGCTTTAATTTCCATACTGGTTCAGGCTGGTTCATGTTGCCGGTCTTGCATGATCATTAAAGTTTCATTTGCATAACATGGCCAAAGCAGCACAGCTCCCTTTAGACTCATATTTATATGATACTTGCATTGAACTTCTTTCAAAAACATCTTTAAATATGTGAAGTGTTATAAGCTGCTGAAGAAGGAGAAAAGTACCTAGCATATGATGCAGTTAAACGTCTTTTAAATGGGAACGAGGGCCCAAAGTTGAGCTATAACGTCACAGCTTCCTCCTTTTTAATAAGAGACGCTTTGTGGGGTCTATTGACCCATTGAGGAGATGAGTATCGACTGCTCTTGAGCGGATGAGCTGTTTGGCTGCAGGCAATGGACTGATGTCCTTATCTTTCAAACGCCATTGATTTCCGTCGCTGCTCTGATTATCTTTGCGCAGTGTGAGATCTGGGTCTCCCCTCTGCCCCATTTCTACCCCACACACATTGTGCTCTGTTTGTTTGGAGATGTGTAGTTGGAAATGGGTCAGTTCAGATGAGGGACGTCTAAGGAATGTCCCATGAAGGAACTAGCAGTTGAATGAGGCTTGGTGTGAAGGTTAGGGCTTATTGGTTGGCTGTTCAGTAGAGGAACTTGTTTTGTAAATATGAAGCAGACATGCATGAATAAAAGTGAATGCAACTGTGTATTTTTACATTTTAAACAAAAAGATAATAGCCATTCTTACAGCATTTTTCACAACAACCTTAAATATCACTTAACCTGCTATGGAACTTAAAGGGCTACGTCACCCAGCATTTTTAATTATAATCATAATTTACTCTATATCAAGTAGTTCCAAACCTGTATGTGATTCTTTCTTCTGTTGAACACAAAAGAAGATATTTTGATGCATGTTGGAAATCAAACAGTTCATTGCATTTTTTGCATATTGCACTTAAAAGATTCATATCATCAAACGAATTTTAAAAATACATAAAGATAACCAGAGTAAATACAAAATGCAGAAATAATGATTTCATTTATTAAGGAAAAAAAGCTGTCCAAACCTGCCTGGCACTATGTGTACAAGTAATTGCCCCTAAATCTAATAACTGTTTGACTGTTTATGAAATGCTGTGTTGGTTTTATGCCAGATGTAACGGGATACACGCCTTCCGAAAAGTGCAACTTTTGTTGCATAATAAGTCCACAGAAGATTTGCCCAAAAGTCTTGGGGATAATCAAGATATTTTTTTTGCCAAATGTGAGACAAGCCTTTTTGGTCAGCAGTGTTTTTTTGCCTTGGAACTCTTCCATGGATGCTGTTTTTCCCCGGTCTCTTTCTTATTATTGAATCATGAGCACTGACATTAATCGTGGCCAGTGTTCTGGGTTCTTTAATGACCTCCTGGATGAGTCGACGTTGCGCTCTTGGCATAATTTTGGTAGGTCGGCCACTCCTGGGAAGGTTAACCACTGTTCCAAGGTTTCCCCATTTGTGGATAATGGCTCTGACCATGGTTTGTTAAAGTCCCAGAGCCTTAGAAATGGCTTTATGACCCTTTCCAGACGGATACATGTCAACTATTTTATTTGTCATCTGTTCTTTAGATTGTGGGATGATGTGTTGCTCTTTAAGCATGCTTCACTTTGTCAGACATATTCTATTTAAGTGATTTCTTGATTCAGCCGGTCTGGGTGTGGCCAGAGAAGTTTAACTCAGCTTTCCAAAATAATGTGGTTAATCACAGTTCTTTCATGATTTAACAATTCATTTTTCACGTAGGGCCAGTTAGGTTTGGAAAGCTTTTTTCCCTTAAATAAATGAAATCGTCAATTAAAAATTGCATTTTGTATTTACTTGCATTATCTTTGTATAATATTACAATTTGTTTGATGATCTGAATCTTTTAAGTGTGAAAAATATGCACAAAAATTTAAAACGGGAAAGGGGCAAAAACCTTTTCCCAGCACTGTACATGAGATATGCATTAGAATTTGTTAATGGGAGAACATTCTAATAGTTTAGTTTTTTTCCCTAAATGTTTCCCCCTCCTGTTGTGAATCAGACATCTCCACTTCCGTAATACTTACAAACACCTAACTTCACAGTTTTATTTCTGTCTATATTCCGAAGAGATTTGTTCAAGTATCATTTGTGTAGTTTATAGAATATTGTATTCCAAACAATTTGTTAAAAAAAATTGTCTTCTAGCTGTTGACAGTATTGTTATGATAAAGATATCCAAAATCTCTAATGTCACCAAAAAAGAAACAAGGCACTCGTATCTGGCTTTATCCAGTGTTCAGATTTCTTTTCTGGAAAAGTATGCAAATTAGTGCATATTTATTTAGAAAATTCCTCATTTGCATATTTAATCATAACATCTCAGAAGACTTGTAATACAAAACATTTGTCTTGATGTACTGTTATTAATCAAATGTGCAAGTATGGTTATATATATATACTGTATATATGTATTATTTACCTGTGGTTTCTTGCCTTAAGAACATTTTATTCCTAATTGCTTTTCAAACTTTTATCACATGTATTCGTGTACTCAGGCTGTGAAATCCAGCTCACTCTGACACTGTTCTTATTATCGGTTGGTCTATTCCCTCAGGTGCCAGACCCAACACATCATTTATTACAGCACGTTAACACCTCCACAGATTAACCTCTCGTCTCATTTGAACAGCCTGATTAATGAACTTCTCTTGTCTGAAGCCTGTGCATTGGTTTCATCTGGAAAACTTTCCGGGTTTCTGTGGCAGCAGCATTGGAGCAGTTTTCCAAATGCATGCGCGGCTCGGCCGAGAGCCAGGAAGCGTCTGTAGTAGCTTTAAGTGTCTGCTCTTCATTAACAGACCGTCCTTCGCCTCGTCTCGTCTGTCTGCATTTACACGAGGGTTACGGCTGCCCGCTGCACTGCATTTGCATGGCCAGTCACCTGCTTTGGGGTGATTTGTTCTTAATTTAGGCTAGATGAAATCTTCATTCATATCCTGAGGATAAGTTGTCATAGGCTGCTGTGCTTGCTTTAAAGTGCTTTGTTTACATAGATCTATTTAAAAACTCAGAATTAGGAAAAATGAAAACATTTTGAATTTCATTCAGAGTAATTTATCCAACACTTATAATACAAACCAGTTAACCCATTCAGAATACACAATTTACAAATGTTTTTTTAAATTCTGAACATATATTGCTATAGATAGACAGATAGATTAATATTATTTCTATGATGCAATTAATTCTCAGCATCATTACTCATCTTCAGTGTCACATAATATTTCAGAAATCATTCTTATATGCTGATTTTCTGCGCAAATAACATTTCTTATTATTATCAGTGCCTATACATTTATTGCAAGATTCCTTGATGAATAGAACATGCAAAAAACTGCATTTGCTGAAAAGAAGTATTCATTTCTTTTGAATGTAAAATCTGTTCATAATATCATACTTTGTTGTATATCATCATACAATTTTTTTTTTATGTATTCATATGCAGTTGCATTTATGTGGAACTGTAAGATACTAAAAACAGTATGATGTTATCATAGGTCTATGGAAGAAAATTGGCAAAAGCATGTTGTATTGCACTATCTGAAAAAATAATGCATTGAATTAACAATGCTTGCATTTTGATGTCTTGTATTTTCAGGGCTTGCATTGTAAGGTCCTGAAATTTAACATAATTGTTTATTTAATCTGTGGATATTTCAAGTAAAAATGTTTCACACACATTTTGGTTGCACTTTATTTTATAGTACGTGTACTTACATGTACTTATAGTGTACTTACAGTGTATTTATCTAAGAAAGTTCTGGTAATACAAGGTAACTACAATGGGGTAGGGTTAGGTTTAGGGGTAGGTTCAGGGTTAGTACCTAGTTATTACATAGTTATTGTAATTACTATAATAAGTACATAATATCTACACGAGGAACAGGATTGTAAAATGAAGTGCTACACGCATTTTCATAATTCAAAATTGAATAATTCATATTCACCTTGCGCAGCTGGAGATCATGCATCGGTGCTCCACTGCTATTCCTGCAGCTCCCGGATGTGTAATGCTGAATTTCAAACACTGAATTTATGGAAGCGACTTTGTGAAAGTGAAAAAAATAAAATAAAAATAGACTGAAATTTGCATATATGGATAATATATGAATAGAATTTTCTTCCACAGCTGTGACTGTCCCTTGCTTCCCAGGTTCATTTGTTTTTTAAAATATATATTTTGTGGAAATAAATTGTTCCAAACCTGTATGTCTTGTCTTCCGAGGAGCACAAATGGGGTCCAAAACATTCCTAGAAGGCAAACACTGAGACATTTTTCAAAATATCTTCTTGTTTGTTCCACAGAAGAAAGAAAGTCATACAGGTTTGGAACACCATGTGGGTAAATGAATAATGACAAATGCTTCATTCTTGTGTGAACCGTTTATTGAACCCGGTTTGAGAGGTTTGTCAGTCCCAGCTGTGTGTCAGATGGAGGATCTGGCCTTGCTTCATTTCTGTTAATATGCTTCATACTCACAGCTAGTGGTCTGAAATATGAAGGACAGCTGTTGGACACATGCTCTGTACAGCTGCTTCCTGGGCAGCAGTCTGATTTCACATCAGTGTGTTTCACAGCTTTGATAATGAGTGGATGAAACTGATTCTGGACTAGAGTTTTTACTTTAAATGAACTTCCTGGTTCCAGATATAGAAGGTTTTATGGTATATGGATGAACATTCATATGGAGCCTCATTAACACAACCACATTTAGACTCGTTAAACGCACATTCGTTGGCCACCTGAACTTGTAGTATTTTGAGGGGCCACCAGTTGCAGATCAGTCCTGAAGAGGCAAAATAAAACCTATTTTCACACATTTAACATGCAATTCTGAGAAGAAGAAAAAAATCTTAATCTTGGAGGATTTAAAGAAACAAGCATACAAGTAAAAATAGTTTCATAGCTTGCAAAATGATCAAGACCAACATGTTTGTGAATATTTGGTGTTTAATGAGTCTCTGTTTTGTCAGATCTGTCAGAGAAGAAGAGCGACCTGCGAGTGTGTGATGCCACCACGTGCCGTTACAGCGGCATCTGCCAAAACAACGGCGGAGACATCAAATGTGTATGCCAGTTTCAGGTACACATTTGACATCTTTCATTTATTACTTTGTAATGCTGTTCTGATTTTATGAAAGCATCACTTGCTCACTCTGCAGTGAATGGGTGCCGTCAGAATGAGAGTCCAAACAGCTGATAAAAGTGTCAGAATAATCCACACCACTCCAGTCCATAATCTGTGTGTGTGTGTGTTTGTAAGACACAAATCCATCATTTAGATTGCTTCAGACTAAAATACAAGAGTCCTCTATCTAATGATATAGAAAACATTTCCAGTGAAAAAGTCTCATCTGAATCAGGAGAGAAATATGCACAGAAAACAGTCTGAAACAAATTCTGGATTTTGATGTGAGAGTAAAACTGAGGATGTATTTATTTTTCTTTTATTATTGATTATAGACTTATATCTTGGCCAGAAGTGACCGTTTACAGTTAAAAACATATTAATGATGGCTTTTTGTTTCTTACAAACATTCAGCTTTTCACTTCACAACTTTACTTGTGGATGTTTTTATCAGCTGTTAGGACTCTCATTCTGACGGCACCCATTCACTTTTAGGTGAAATATTCTTTTAATTCACAGCCTATCATGGATTTATGGCTGGTTTGATGGCTTCTGTCCACTCTTGATCCTATAAGAAAAATCATTGAACATTGTGAATTTTCTGTATTTGACCTTCAGGAAATCACTGAAATCATAACGCTGAATCATTTACCTGCATTCATTTCCCCTCTCATTGATCAGTGAGCCATTTCAGACATATTAAAGTGAAAAATCCTAAGTGGCTGAACTCAATACCCCTCTCGTATGTGTTTGCCGCAGTGCACTAAGAACTACGTCCCTGTGTGCGGTACAAACGGAGACACCTATCAGAACGAGTGCTATCTGAAACAAGCAGCCTGTACCCAGCAGAGACCCATCTTTCTGGCCTCTGAGGGCCCCTGCTATCCTGGTGAGTCCAGACCGTCTCCTCCACTTCCTGAAATAAAAACCTGACATCTCCTGTCTTAGTTCATATTACACTGACTGTGCGTGTTTTACAGAACAAGTCACAAGCATTTCTTTTAAGATGCTGCAATAATCTGCATTGGTCTGAGATGGGTATTTTTTGGGGTGGCTGGTATAAATTTTTTTTTTTTTTTTTAAAACACATATATATCAGAACATTACTTATATATATATATATATATAAATTATATAATATATATATTTTTTTTAATATATAAAAAATGTTCCATAATGTTGGACCCAGATTGCATTTTATACATTCAATAGAAAAGATTTTTTATGTGACTAATGCACATTATCAACTGATTGGATTTTATTTTTTGATGAGCCTCTAACAGGCCACTGGTGACAAAAATTTCCATCAAGAAATAAAGATGAATTATTTTACAAGTTAGATAGATTTTTTTTCTGAGGTGCAGAAATGCTATTTTAACATCCTCCTGTGTATGTGCAGAGGCTTTATTTCAGAGACTCTAATGAGCAGTGTGATCTGATACATAACAGCCTTTATTTTTAGCTCTAATTAATCTCATGATTACTTTTCATCTCCAAATTACATGCCATGGCTCATAATAATTTGATATGCATGTTAATAATACATAATACAAGGACTATGCATGTATTGATGTATCTATAAATGGAAAGTTATAATAAGTCTTACTTTTTGTTTCTTGTTCCAGATAGCAGCTCGGGATCTGGAGATGGAGGTTTGTTTTCTTCTCCTAATATTTGTTTCTGACCATAAAGCAGCAACGGTAATATCAAGGAAATTGAAACGTGGTCATTTCTAGGATTTTGACCTACAGATCTCAGAAACGGGTGAGCTCCCATCACTCTGGAGCGCTGTAGTTCAGCCAAAACATCCCATCTGAGGTTATTTTTAGCCCCGTCATGCTGAAGTTGCCAGTTCTGTGATAAAAGAGTGACCTCGGGCTGCGCTGGGTTTGAACCTCCTCTGGTGCGGGTTTTAAAGATGAAGGCCGCTCTAGAGCTGTCATTACTGCAAATTACAGAGCACTGCAGGAACGCAACTCAAGTGCTGTTGAGTATGTACTCACTCAGTGGCCACTTCTGAAATCTGTGCTATGCCACTGAGTATTTTTAATCGTTCTTTTACATTAAAAAAAAACAAAAAAAAAGATTATAGATTTGAACTTATTGTATTATTTCTCATTTTCAAAGTGGCAGAATTCTCGATTTTATTGTATTATACAATACAATGAATATAGATTGTAGAATGAAGATTGATAAGGAAAAAATATATTTATACTACTAATACTATTTTTTGTATTTAAAATGTATATATATATATACACACACACACACACACACACACACACACACACACACACAAATAAATAAATGTATAAATAAAGTAGAATTCTCCCTAAATATATATATATAAAAAAAGAGTAATTTTGTACAACACAAAAAAATTCTATTTTTATTTTACATTAATATTTTTATAACCATGCCCAGATTTTTAGAAAACAATTACTATATAAAGTGTTTTTATTAGTTAAAAGTTTTTATAATTGTAAATTTCATATTTCAGTTTCAGGTTGGTTTCTTTTTCAAGTATTTCAGAGTGCCTTTAATTAAAAATTCGGCCAAATTTGATAATTTGTAGTTAGTGCTGTCAAACGATTAATCGCGATTAATCGCATCCAAAATAAAGTTTTTCTAAAAGTTACATAATAGATGTGTGTGTACTGTGTATATTTTTTATGTACACATAAATACATAAACATACATGTAAATATTTAAGAATTTTTTTTTATATTAAATATATTTATATATGAATATAACTATAAACATGTAAATACATGTAAATGTTTTCAAAATATTTACTGTATGTGTGTGTATTTATATATACATAATAAATATACACAAAACACACACATATAATATGTAAACAAACTTATTTTGGATGCGATTAATTGCGATTAATCATTTGACAGAACTATTTATTATAAAATGAACAGCGTGAAGGACAAACAGGAGGAAAACAGATATGCAGAATGATCCTCAGTGCTAATGAAAATGCTTTAATAAAATCAGTTTGTTTTTTGTTTTTTAATAACCTTAATTAAACTTGTGTTGTCACTGTCTTACAGAATATGAAGGATCAGGCACAGATTCAGGCAAGAAAATCACAAAATGCAGCAACTGCAAGTACGGCGCTGAATGTGATGAAGACGCAGAGGATGAGGACTCGTACGTACTGCATTCATTCCTTTATGATTCCTGCTTATGTTGTCCAGCCAGATTTACAAGAGTATCCAGGAGTTTTTCATTAATAAGTCTTGTGCTTTTTCATGCCAGCTTTTTAAAGTAATGAATGTATGAAATTGTATTTATTTATTTATTTTTACAACATTGGACACAACTGCCATTGTGAATAATGTTGGAAAGAATTCAGTTCTGTCAAAGCTGCTCCCTTGAGACGGGGAAGACTTTTTTTGTATCAAAGGTTTTTCTGCCTGGTTCATGTTACTTTTGCATTTTCTTGCCAATCGCTAATGAACAGTATGGACTAACTCCAGGAAGCACTGTAGCTTCCAAGGACATGAGATTCAGGAGCCCAGGGACACAGCTCTCAAACACTCACAGCTAATTAGAGTTACATCACCTCAGCCAGCAGGGGGAGACAATTAGTGA